>NW_009207495.1:0-14263 GCF_000690835.1 Fulmarus glacialis
ATGATTCTATGATTCTATAAATTTTCTATAAATTTTCCAACTATTTAGAGGAATTCTGTGAGAATTTTCCTTTCTGCAACACTAGGATGAGGCTCAGCTATTAACAGAGATAACATCCACGGCTATAAAACAGCAAACGTGTTATAAGCACTCTGCAGTGGAGCTTTTTTAACTACTGTCATAGTTTAAATTCTTATTTTTTTAAGTTTTGCATTTGCTTCTTGGGTAAAACATCTGACAATTTTTTAACTGACCTATATACATTATGAATGTATAAAACCCAAAAGACTGTAAAGAGGTAAATTATTTTGTCAACACACTAGCAATCAATATGTGCATCTTCTTCAAGAACAAGGTTCCTTGAAGAAGGATAAAATAAATGAAACTCAAAGCAGTTTAGCACAGATGTAATCTTTATCTCTACAAAACAATCACTGTAAGACAAACATGGTTTTAAAAGAGTTCTTTAAAGAGACTTCAAATCTCCTGAATGGAGATTTTCTGTTCAGGAAGTATGCATTGTCAGCGTCATAAGCCGTATCACTAAAAGGGCCTTTTTTCCCACTGTGTCACTTGCAAGGAGAGCAGTGAAATAGGGCTAAAGTTTTTCTAATATTAAGTGTTTCTTTTTTTTTTCTACAAACACTTACAAAAAAATTTCAATTTTTAATCAAAACACTTACAATTGGGGAAATCTTGGAAGGTGTTCTGTCAAACACATGTCGAAGAGCATACTAGCAGTTATAAGAGATGACAAATACCTTTTAAAGTGTGTGATTATAGACGTCATAGACCTTAACGCAAATATTTCTAACAAGAATTACTTAGGTTAGTAAGTTATTAGAAAATTAAGTAGCTTCTGTTTAATGCAGCAAGGTTAAATCTGGTTATTACTAATAGGACACCTTTCAGCATAGAGAAATACTGCTACTAATTAAAGAAATTATTTAATTATCAATGCTTAATCAGTTCCTTAACTAGCTCACAGAAAACAAAATAGTCAATTTGAGAAGTTCTTCAAAAGAAAAGAAAACATCTTATTTCTGTCATTTTAACTTCTTAGAAATCAAATAAGGAAAAAAAAAATCAATCCCCACACTATTTTTTAGATGGATTATTAAACAAGTCTCTCTGAAGTTACTTAGAGAGGAGTTCCAACTCCTGTTAAGAAAAAGAAATCTCTCAGCAAATACACTAAATGAAAAAGCAAAATATTAGAAAAATTTAAGAAATTGGTACTGAAAATAGCAGCCAGTAGGTATATACTGTATAGGCATTAACCTGACTACAGATTGATAGCTGAAGTTAGCTATTTTGAAAAGGAACAGAGGTTTCTTCTTATGGCTGGAAACAAATTAACAGCTTGCTTCTGAAAGACAAAAGTCATATGCCCGCTTACTCTATTCTTTTGCTGATTTTATCCTGACTTGAAGCTTATCTGATCAAGTCAGTAAAATGGAACAAAACTAACCCAGGAAAAAGTGCTTTTCTGTTTTAAGGAGTGGGTGTTTGTTTCTTTGCCAATTTAGCAAATTTAATTTACTACTATATGTTTAGATAAGCATCAGAATTGGTATAGGACACAGACTAGGAAACAAATACCTGCGAGCCAGAATTTGGGAATGAGATCTTTTGATGGAAGTAGGCTGTCCATTCAGCTATAATAGGAAATAGGACCCCGAGAAAGCATACTCTTCTTTCTCATTAGTTTATGGAAGCAGGAATTATAAAACCTTCCTAAACTGATAAAGTCAGTCACAAAAAATTCTTTTTGTTCCTGTTCTAAACTTACTTGTAGAGGCAAATTAGCTGTTGTAAGTACTGGAAGAAGCAATCAGGGGAAGTAATCTTTTAGTACAAATTTCACTCTCACCAGGAATCTAATGTGGACAGGCAACAAAAAACCATTAGCACTACCGTGGCACTATATTTAATTTGTTATTATTGTTTTAGTGGGTAATGAAATGCCTTTTGAATTAGAGAAGTTAGCAATTTTTAAACAGGAAATTGTTTGAATTGTGCATATCTGGACTCATGAGCTAGCCTACAGTGTAGAAAGTGAATAGAAGTCTTCAATTCACACTTAGAAGAATTTTTATTAATTGATGGGCCTATCTCAGAACAATTCCTTTAATGGGTAACTGGTTTTAATGTTTGGGTATTTGCGGTATTTTTGTTTTGGAGTTGTTGGTTTTAGATTGTTTTTTTTTTTTTCACAGACCTCATGCTTTTGATAAGAACTAATGAGATTTAACTGTATTTATTCAGATTACCCAAATTATAATTTGTTTTACAGATCAATGTAGCAGGGTTCACTACAAATTTGCCATACTAAGTTTAGGGTCATTTCCAAGCCAGATCAACAAATAACTAGCATAATCTCTGTTAGAGCTTACCACAGATAGGAATACAAAAAGAACATGAATGTTAACGGTAGTGTTCTCCTATTGTTCTTTCCTTTTATGTTTCCTTTAGTGCCTTGGGTTTGGGATGCTTTTGCCAGCCTTGCTCAGAAAGCACTCTGTGCAAGGAGCAGGTCTCTTCTGCCAGGACTTTGCCCACACTCTCTGCAGCCATCCATGCCTAGGGCCTGGCCCTCCACAAGGCCTGCCAAGAACAGATGTCTCTGTAAATGGACTACAGATCTCCCCTCACTAGTTATGCATTCACATTTTGGTAGGAAGAGCAGGAAATGGGTCTTCGGTTTAATGTCTGAAACTTAATCTTTGCCATTTCTTCATAACCTGTTTGATGTTAGGCTTTGAACCTTAATATTTACAAAGGCATGTCTGAACACATTTCTATTCGCAAAGGCACCCACTCGAAGTTGCATAAGTTTTTTAGCACCCAAAATAATAAAGCTGCCTGTTGCATACTTGAAGAAAACAGGTGGGAAATGAGTGAATAAAGCATCCTCCTACTTTCCACCTTTGAAGCCCCACCTTTCACTGCCATGCCAACAAAATTGCACCAAATGATCATTGCAAGAGTGCATCTATTGTGTCAGTGTTTTCTAAGTGACATTGATCTAAGTGGCCATTTACTGTGTATTTTGTGCATTTACAGATGCTCACGTATAATATGAAAGTTAAACAGAAGTCTTTCTTTGTTGATTGTTAAAGACAGATGCTAGCGTAAAAGTGAAGTACTTTTGTAATTACTGATTTTGAGATAAGGTCTGAGATGGGTGTATTGACTCAGTGTGAATTGTTGAAAAATGTAGGTCGTCTTCTGTGTGTGGTTGTTATTGGATTTTCTAAGACAGCAAATCTGACATTGCCATGTGGTGCAATTTAGTTAGTGTGAAAGTTATTTGTAGATGGGTTTTTGAAAGTGGTGGTTTCATTTTACCTTCCGCGTGGACTTAAATGGCTTACAGCTCATTCATCTTTTGCTCTTACTCACATGGAATGAAAAAGACTTTGACAAGTCTGAAGCCTGTGAGAGCTTTATCAATTTCGTATGTTTCACTAAAGCTTGTTCAAATGCAATCATTGCAGGAAAAATATGTGGCCATTAAAAACTTGCATTCACAAGGCATATCTTTTTCAGTATTATTATAGTATTCTGATAGGAATTTATGAAATCAAGTGATCAAGATTCATGATCTCTACTCAATAAAATTTCAAACATTATACATATTAAAATCATATATATTAAAACTATTACTTACTTCTCAAACTATGAAGTCAGTTCTGTCTTTGATCAAATGAGAAAAAAACCAATAAAGCTGTAAAAAAAGAGAAGCTTAACAGTCATTATGTTTTCTTCTTATGTTATATGAAAGTAACTACTATACTACAGCATATTTCATATATTTTTAGTCTTGTTTTCTGAGGGTATGAAATTTTCTGTGATCTTGAAACACAGATCTTCCTCTTCTTTGCTATTTCAAACTACTGAAGCCAACAGTTAGCTGTTAACTTTTCCTCTTTCATTGATTATTTTTGTTCCATAAAAGATCCGTTCAGGAGCTCATATTGTGTATGAGGCCTGATTTTTATAGCAAGGTTGGCCTCCATCTTGCAAGTCTTCTGAGTCACATAACATTGCAGTGAAAGATGGTTTGAAAAGGGAGAGCAAAGGTTGCTGAACAGAAGAATCATATATTTTCAAATCTATAGATATTGCCAAAATTCTGATGTGTTTCAAATGCTCATGCTTTTTAAGGACGATGTCTTGTAAATCATTCTAATTTTGCACAATAAAGTTTTTTGGTGCACAATGAATTGGGATGGAGGTATTCTTTTTGACTACTATTTGATAATTCACTTCATTCATACCGGAAATTAAGTTATTTTAAATTTAGCACTTACGTAGCAGGCCTGTACCACAGGCCAAGTATTGCCCACAAATTTTGCAATCTGTGTGGTATCTTGGGCACTAGTGTACTGGGTTTGGCTGGGACAGTTATTTTCTTCATAGTAGCTTGCATAGTGCTATGTTTTGGATTTGTGATTAAAGCAGTGTTGATAACACAGGGATGTTTTAGTTATTGCTGAGCAGTGCTTACACAGCGTCTAGGCCTTTTCTGTTTCTCATGCTGCCCCCCCAGCGAGTAGGCTGGGGGGGCACAAGCAGTTGGGAGGGGACACGGTTGGGACAGTTGACCCAAACTGACCAAAGGGGTATTCCAGACTATAATGATATTATGCTCAGCAATAAAATCTGTGAGGAAGAAGGAGGAAGGGGGAACATTTGGAGTTACAACGTTTGTCTTCCCGAGTAACCGTTATGCGTGATGAAGCCCTACTTTACTACAGGGTTACAGGTGCCATGCATAATCTGCTCTGCAGTACCGGCTGATCAAGTGTCAATACATCATGGTGATACCAAGTAAAAGGAAAAGTGAGCTGCCCCTCATAAAGGACCTGGGCACCAACTGGATAAGTAAGTGTTTGTGCCCTGGGAGAGAAAGGGTTGGCTATCATAGGCATTTTCCCTGGCCAGGGACACTGTTCTCCTGAGGCAACCTCAATGTCTGTATAAACTCAAAGCTTCTGTTAACAGTTACATAATCACATGTGATGCCATGCTTTAGCTCCCTCCATGGCAACTTCCCCATCCAATCTATGGGGTTTGGATGATCATGGATTATGGTAATGATCATGCCGCTCTTACATGTCCTGCTGATATATAAACCACGGTTACTCCAGCCCAAAATGCTGCTTTCAGCTGATGAACTTTGGAGTCCTACTGGTGCAAGGAACAGGGATAATTTCGTGTTGTGCACAGGCAGCTGTGCACAGAGACATGATTTTGCCTTCATGACCTTTACTTCTCTATCCAATACATGCTATAGGTTTCCCTTGGAAGGCCTCCCCTGTCCTCAATTACCATCCCTTCCTACAAGGTGAGAAAGGGAAGCTCGGGGTGACAAGGAACAGGACTTGAGATTGCTGGTACTTGTTTGTATTTTGCTCCCATATTGTACAAAATTCTCAAGCTCTCAGTAATGTAATTACCACACAGCGGGGTGGACCCCATGTAAAGAACAGCCTGGAGATCATCTCTGGCACTCTTATAGCTTTGTCAGAAAAAGTAATCCTTTAGTATTTAAGTGGCCATTTCTACCCTTCCTCCTGCACTGTCACCTGTTTCCCTTCTTTCTGTGAGTCCCTGCTCGTAGTTTAGTTTGAATACATGATAAAAAAATGAACAAAGAAACAGAAATCATCAAACAACAAGAAAGCATTTATTTCACAAGCTTGGGATTTTTTACTTTTGGTGTAATACTGTAGTGAGCCTGTTGCCATCCTCTAAAATATTGCTAATGTTAAATGACTGTATAAAAAGTAGCATGGGATGAGATTGCCAAAATGGGATCAGGGATCTAGTTACAGATTTAGAGAAATTCAGCACAGAAAAAAGTTCTATAGTAAGTGGAATCACACTGGCTTCCTCTGGACCTCAGACTAAAAAGGGGAATAAAGGATGAGATTTTTTTACAATATCTAAGTTACGTAGGAGCATCCATACAGAATTTTTTCTTATTGTTCAGGAAGCTCAGTGTTCCCCTACACAGTACTGAGCCGACACAAATGAGTGTTCAGTGACCACTTCCCAAGAGTCTTAGGCACTTGCTGGCATTGTTAGCATTGGGGTCTGGATTATAGCAGTTTTTCTCAAATCTGTGCAGAGTTTCTCATTTGCTGTTAACCCAAATTTGAAGTAAATAAATTATCGAAGGGACTGCAAGTCAGTAGGAGCCAGGTCACAGAACGGTGAGAAGAAGCAAAGGGGATCCAGACACCTTTTTCGCCCAGGCTCGGCAGCAGATAAGCATTCCCTGTTGCTCTTGAGCCCCCTCCTTCTCCAAAGCAGCCTGTCCTCTTGTCACCATAGGCAACCTGGTGCCCCAACCCCATGGGACCCTGCCTCTCCACGGGCATTCTCTCTTCCCGTATGGTCTCATCCCATCCTATCCCTTTGATACGTCCTACTCCACTCAGTGACCAGGGTGGAAGTAACCTCTGCTGGGGAGGAGGGAGCTCTTTTCAAATAGGAGCCTTGAGACCACCCAGTAACATGGGTCGGGTCTAATGCAACTGGTGCAGACATCAGTGGCGTTATGCTCCAGGGGAAACATGCTTAGTGGGGCTCCAACAAGGGTGGCTCCAAAATGGGTGGAAGCCACCTTTTCTGATTGTCTTGGAGCCCTTTAAGCCAAATGCCTACCTTATAATCAAGGTTTAGGTGTCTAGTTGCAGGATTGCTTGCCTGCTGGCACTCTGTGCAGTGTGCCTACCTTGCAATCAAAGATCAAATGAGAAAGGCACTTTTGCTTGGCCTCTTCTGGATCCTGAGCAGCACAGTTTCCAAGAACTCAAGGACTGTTAAGAATCATAGAGTTGAAGAAATTGATATGAAGACCTAAGGAAAAATAGAGGTGAGAAGACAGACTGGCATATGCAAGAAAAAACTGCAGGAAAATATTGACAATGGAGATGGGTTGCAATAAAAGATGGAATGATAAATATGCAGGACATATAAAAGAAGGAACATGATTTCATATTTATTTTCCTAATCTCCAAGCAGGGAGCTTATCTGATATGTAAAATGTTGAACAGACAATTGAATATATATAAAAAGAGAATGAGCAACAGCCAAACTATCATATGTTTATCTACTTTGTGTGTGGATAGATATTTTCTGCCTTTCTGGGTAAAGCACTACACCTTCTGAAGGTACTTTTGTCCAGGTCTGAAAAGCTTTTTAAAAAAGTCTTGCATGGGTTGGGAAGGGCTGGCTGTTTGGCTTGGTATTAAGCATATTCCATTATTGTTCTGACAGACTTCTGTATCCTGTAAGTTTTCCCAGAACAGCTGTGATGTGTTAGGGCCTCTTCCTTCCTATCTGAAAAATCATTTTATTAAATCACTTCCCAGGTGTTATTTTGCCAATTAATCCCACGCATTCCTTTATACCAGTGGCCACATTAAATGCTCATTTTTATGTCTCTTATGTTTCAATGTATGTGCAGCGTGTCGCTGTGCTGACTCCAGAGATGAGCTATATGGTTTGTTCTTATTTACAAATACTTTATACATAAATTTTTAATACAGACAAATACAAAAACATAAGCAAATTCTGGTCAAAATAATGAAAAAGAAATCCTCCAGGGCAGCGAACAGAAATACTAGCATAATAAAATAGAGAAGGCAAAATGAGTGGAGGAGTAAAGCATAATACCTAAGGGTGGTAGCAGTCTGCTAAATCTTATTACTTAAAATGAAATAAGGGTAGTGAGAAAGCGAACCTAAAAGCACAGACATAATGAAAGTTTGAGCTTCTCAAATAGGAACAGTGTGCATTCAGCTCTTAGAAAAGAAGTTTATGTAGCCTTTTTAGTAGCAAATAAGATTCAGCAATATCTTGTAAAAGTTTTCATCAGAAGTGTTAGGTCAAATATTAGTGGTAATTGGCAGAAAAGTTGTCTTCTAATACATCTGTAAAGACCAAGAACTCTGTAACACAGTAAAAACTGATACTAAGAAATACAGCTAGATTTGTTTCTCCTAACATTTTTATGCCTAGCAATGGTCTCCTACATAGCAAAAAATTTAATGCTGGCACATGTAAATGGAAATGGATACAGTAACTGGGTCGCCTTCAAGGCAGAACTTTAAGGTAAAAGTCTTGCTCTGCAAGCTTATACCGCAAATCTGCAAGCATTCACCTACATGAGTATGTATACACATATTTTGACAATTTTTCTATTTTATCTCTGGATTAAAAAGTATTTCTACTATTTAGTATGGAAAGAACTGAAGGATTTTGTCATACAATACCAGTGCACAGCACATAGGCTTGGTGACTTCCTAATATACCTGTTCTCAGATTATTTTGACTTTCTTCATTCTGCAAAGAGAATACACCCAGTCCCAAAACACTGTAATTCCTCAAAAAGTAGTTTATATGTGGTCATTATTACTACAGCTGTGTGGTAAATTATTTTCCTGAATTCAAAATTACTCCAAACTTCATAATGATAAAAACAATACACTATGGTGTATTCAGAATGGAGGCCTCCATTATTTTGATCAGAAATCTACCACTGCAGGAAGTGGCACACTTGCTTTTGTCATAAACTCCAGTAACAGCATATATCAATGAAAAAAACTTTCCCTTGGAAAATTCTGATCACTTCTAGCTCTGACTTCATAGCTGAGAGAAGTAGTTCCCTGTGGCAGGTATGCGTCATCTTGAACCAAAATTGTGGTGGTTCTTTTTGGCTAGTGGGAATGCTGGTGAAAGACAATCTGCAGCTCTGCTTTGTGTAAGCCTCCTACGTAACAGTGTAACGTGTAGTGAAGGAGAAAAACGCTGTTGCTTTCTGCTGTCCCTTCACCCTCTCAGCAGGGTAAGGACAGGGAATGAAAAGGCAGAAGGTAAGAGGGGAGTGGGGGGAAGACGATTTTTAGGTTTTGTCTTTGTTTCTCACCATCCAACTCAATTTTTAATCAGCAATAGTGAAACTAGCTTTCCCCAAGTCGAGTCTGTTTCGCCCATGATGGCAATTGGTAAGGGATCTCCTTGTCTTTATCTCAACCCATGAGCTTTTCCATCTTATTTTCTGCCCTGTCCTGTTGAGGAGGGGGAGTGAGAGAGTGGCTGGGTGGGGATCTGGCACCAACCACAATTTGTTAGAACTTATATTAGTATGAATACTGCATTAAAACATTTGCTAAATTATTTCATGATCTTTTACTTTATACAGCATCACAGTCGGGATTTTAGAGGCCTCCACAAATCAAGACAATCTGACAACTCTGATGAAAACTGTTTGGGCATTTTTTTTATGATGAATCAAAAGATTTATATTATGAGCTCACATTATGTTTTTATCATCAGATTTAGTAATACTGTTATGTAAAATTATATATTCTCTACTTTGGGGGATTCACTAACCTGTGTTTCCTGAAAGTACTTTAGTTGCAATTTAATTACTTTTTTCTAAGACCATTTCTCTAACTAGGGAGATTTTTGCTTCTCACATGGCTCACAGAGTTTAACCCAATTTAAAACTTCATAGCCCCTTAATTTCCCTCAACTGGATAAATAGAAAATATTTACCTCAGAAAAGGAAAAAAAAAAAAAAAGTGGTGATGAGAATTTTCCTGTGCTTTTGTAAGAAGATGTCTTTTCTCTTCATTTTTTCCTCAAACAAGATAAAATACTTATAAAGGTCAAATGAACAAGTCATTCAAACATCACTTCTGGACTTAGTATTCAATTTTCCTTTGGAACAAATGACTGAATGGGCTTAGCAAATAAAATGACTACTAAAAGCCTAGGATAAATGACACAGGCATTCCTTCTGTTAGGTAAACGGAGTGTTTACAGCTCCAGTAATGTTTGATAATGTTTGCTTATTTGTTAAAAATAGAGGGAGGGAAAAAATGGGGTTTTATTAATGAAATAAGCCGTTTTGGTCAAAAGTTTCCAGGACATACTCAATGTCAACTTTTTTTTTCAGATATTAACTAAGAAAAACTTTGAATGAGAAGTTTATTTTAATAAAGCAACAAAAATATGTAATATTTAATGATAAACATAAATATTTTATAGCCATTTCCATTAACTATGCCTAATTATTTATTAAACGCCAATGCTTTAAAGCCTTTTTTTTTGTCCTCAAATCATGAGACGAAGAGTGCTCAACACCAAGGCTGTTTCTATCTCAGTAACTAGCATGTACCAATAAGAGCAAATTTATAAAGAAAAATAGTTGACATTGAGGACCAACATCCACACCGTATGAGAGGGCAGGGGGTGCGTAATATTGACTCTGGTTTGTTCCCATGGCCTGAATGTCCATCAGTGGATGCAGTGTACCAGGCGTGCTCCTGAAGCATATCTGTGGTTTAGCATCATTCAAGAGAAATACAGTTCATGAACTCCAAGATCACTCAATTTTAAAATCAAAATCATGTAAGTGGGTGTGAATCAGGAGATTCACAGCAAAAGATGACTCCTGATCCAAACCAAAATGCTAATGCAGATGCACTCAAAGTGGAAGGGATAAAAGCAGTATGGTTTTCAGACAGAGTATGGCGAGTAGGAGTGTGAGTTTTCCTGCATTGCTCTGCTGAGGGACATCTCCCCTTACTGGAAGCATCACCTTTAAAGGAAAACACTCACATTCAGCTTCTGACTCTCATAAAGCCAGACTCAAAGATGCCTATAGGTGAAATGTTCCATATATCATTCCCCTCCAAAGTGCTGAGTTTTAACGAACCAAATGTAGCAGCAATTTTTAATATAGAGATGTACCTGCTTCTTAGCAGAGTGTCTTCTTTGGCTGCTCAAAGTATTCCTTATGCTCCTCCTGTCCTAATGCATCAAAAGGTGCCACAGATGCATTGTATAACAAAGCCTTCCATTATATGTGATCACAGTTTAAATTTCACATAGTAATACATTTTTTATGTAATTATCTTCTCTACTTATCCTAGCATTGTAGACTTTTTCTTAATCTCAGTTTTGACGACACTGTATTTCATCTAACACTTGAATAAAACTTAGGCCAATATATACTTTGTCTCAACCTTATAACCTTTTGAGCCTCTTATATTCCATTAAGCCTTCCACTAAATGTGATGTTCTCAGCTTTATTTAGATCTCCCTCTCCCTGCAATATCTTTAATAGCTGTATTACACTTTAATTCCACCAAGGAACAAGGATTTTTATTACCTTTCAAGCAAATGGATTAAAAATATTTTTATTAGCTTCTCTTACAGCTGCATTCACCTCATTAGTATTAAAAAAGTCACTATATCATTTGTATATATCTTTTTCAATTGCCTATAAACCTTCTCATTCAGTCCTAGGTGAAAATGTTCGAAATTCTGTTTTAGAGAACAAGTTGACTTTTTCTTCTGAAACTGTCTTTTGAATAACTTGTCTAATGGAGGGAAGGGAAGCCCAGCAGAAATGCTTACAAATATTTGACTAATGATTCTGGCCAGCGGTTCTGGCTTTCATATATTGTGTCCTTGCATTTGAAAGAAGAATGAAGTATAACATAAGGCAGCAAAGTAGCATTATGCTGTTAAATTGCTGCTTATATTCAGAGTATTTTTATACCTCTGCTCCAAGTGTAAGACATATAGCCAAAAGAATGTCATAACATGCGCTGCTTCTCAAAATCCCATGCCGGAAAATTGTTGCAAAATTCTGGACTCTGGCCATATTCCTTCATGTACAAAGTCAGCCCTGAAAAAAATATGTACAGATGGATGGAAATAAGGCTACTATACAACCTTTGTCTACACTGCCCAGATCTTCAATGGACACAATCTGGTTAAAGGATGTTATCTCCTTGTATCACTGTCAGTGCTGTCTATTATAGCCCATTAATTTGACAAAATCCCATTAGAAATTGTGCAGCAATAGTAACAAAAGAAGGAAAGTAATACAGACTCTGGACACTTTTTCTTCATGCAGCTGAAGTGAATAAAGAAGAATTTCCTGTGTTGGCTTCATAGCAGCTACCTGATTGCTAATTAAGACCAAATAGTTTGGAGGAAAGAGCTGATACTGCTCCATGCAATCATAAAGATTCATTTCCAAAACCCAAATTTCACTCTGGGGGAAAAAAAAAAATCAAAACAGATTGATAATTAACAAAACAGAACTTCATATTTTTATTGCTTGTCAAAAAAAAGTTTTTCTCTTCACCTTCCAATGGCCATTAATGAAGAAAAATATGCAAGAGAGACCAACTTTTAAAAATAAAGCTAGATGCCACTGAATATTGCTTTTCACCATATATACCCTTGAATTGTTATGAAATACAAAGTTCAAGCTATGGAAGATGATTCATAAGCAAAGTGGTATCTAAGAAATAATTACGTTAACATAAAATGTGTTTCCTCTAAATAATTACATCCTACACATGTCCAACAAACCATTAAAGAACAAACCACCTTGCTTCACGCCTTACAATTAAGATATCTCACTGATTGCTATCAGAGTTTATCAGAGCTCCTAGTTTAATTGCAGCTAACTGAGGAAGTCTCCTTGACAGCATATGACACAGACACACAAATAGGAAAAAAAAATCTGAGGAGTTATTAAAGTTTCAAACAAATTCAAAGTAAAGCTAAGAAGCTTCATTGGAAAAAAAACCCAACCAGTTTTTAAGATAAGTGATATCATCTTTGATTCTCTTTACCACAATTGTATTGTCAATTTTCTTACAGAAGCTCATGCTAACATCCTTGTCCCAGATGAGAGTCGGACTGTGCTCCAGTGAAAATATTACTTCAGTGATCCCATTAATATGGAAACAGTGCCATACAATTAGTAAATACAGATTGACATCACCTTATGTATGCAGGGAAGTTATCAACACCATTAATTTAAAATCGGAAACACAGAGACATGGAGAGGGTGATTTACTTGTCCAAGCTCTCTGTGGAAGAGACTGTTCTTGGCTATGAGACCATCCTTTCTCTACAATGTTCAGCAGAAAAGCAGCATGGTTTAACATTTCCTCTCTTGTGCACCACCTAAATATTAGCATAGTACTCCCTAGATTTTTTTCAAACTTAAGAGATAGTATTCACATATGTGCATCTTCCTCATGATTTTCATCAAGAAGGAACAATTTAATATGATTAAATTGCAAATGCTAAAAATACATTATAGTTACATTCACAGGAAAGCTAATTTCACCCTATGTGAACCTCTACTCTCTCCTCAGACTTTTCTTGTCTGTTACGATAAAAGTTAACTTTATAAAAAGGTAGAAAAAATTGAGGTAAATGCAAATATCATGTTAAGATGCAATTAAAATTGTGCTTTTCTTTGATACTCTGTGAAATATTCCCTGATATGAAGATGGCAAATTGTTTTTGTCAATAAGAACTGTAAAGAACCAATTGTTTTCTAAAGCCATCATCTTAAATAATCGTATTTGCAATGTCTTATTAATAATACAGAATTGTGTTTGTTAATAATTTACACAGAGACTTGGCAGTTTTCTCCCCAAGCAAATCAGTCATTACTGCTACCAAAGCAATGTAACTCAGAACCAGTAGCATTACACTTTTTGCTGTGTTTAGGAAGAAAGGAGGCAGTGATGTTCACCACAATTATACTGACATGAGCAGAGGAAAAACAAAGGCTGCTATTCAGTATTTGTCTACACACATGAAAGAAGGAATAAAGGCACTATAAATGAAAAAGCTAGTCTATGACCAAGAAACATTTGTTCTACTGTATTTTCATTATCTGCCTGTATTAATGTGACTGTGTCACTCAAAAATCAGTTATATGTTTTACAGATTTATATTAATTTATAATTTCTGTTGCACATATTTATTTAAAAAAAGAACAAAACACACAAACCAGATTTTAAAATAACTTTATAGCTTAAAGGAAAAAAAAAAAAAACAAAACCAAAATATAAACAAACCCAAAAGGATAGTGCAAATTTTCCAGAATACCAACAGACTATATGGACCTCAAGTATGGGGCACCTACACACCAGCTTCCCCAGCCTTCCCTTATCCCAGGCACAAAGGAGGGCAGAGGCAAAAGTCGTCTTTTTCCATTAACTTCAAGAATTTCCCTATTTCTTTCTGTTTTTTCCCTGTCACCAACACCTGGCTTAATGTGTCTGCAGATAATTTTAATAATAATCTACCACAATAAAGTGTTAAATAAAGATGCCAAGCTGCAGATTTCCCTTAAATAAGTAAACTTGGATAAAATGGACAGGAGCTGCTCTCTAGATAAATAATTAATTATTTA
>NW_009207496.1:0-448 GCF_000690835.1 Fulmarus glacialis
AGACAATAAAAAACATTTCTATAAATACACTAGCAACAAAAGAAGGGTTAAGGAGAATCTCCATTATTTATTGGATGTAGGGGGAAACAGTGACAAAGGCTGAGGAAAAGGCTGAAGTACTTAATGCCTTCTTTGCCTCAGTCTTTAATAGTAAGACCAGTTTTTGACCGGGTACCCAGCTCCCTGAGCTGGAAGCCAGGGACAGGGAGCGGAATGAAGCTCCCATAATCCAAAGGGAAATGGTTAGTGACCTGCTACACCACTGAAACACACACAAGTCTATGGGGCCAGCGGATCCACCCAAAGGTACTGAGGGAGCTGGTGGAAGTCTCACCAAGCCACTTTCCATCATTTGTTAGCAGTCCTGGCTAACCAGGGAGGTGAGGTCCCAGTGGGGGCTAGCAAATGTAACATCTTTATACAAGAAGGGCCAGAAGGAGGATCTGGG
>NW_009207497.1:0-1114 GCF_000690835.1 Fulmarus glacialis
AAGACTGAGGCAAAAAATTCATTGAGTACTTTCGCCTTCTCCGTATCCCGAGTAACCAGGTCTCCTGTTTTGTTCCGGAGAGGGCCCACATTTTACCTAGTCTTCCTTTTAGCCCCTTGATGTCCCTGGCCAGATTTAATTCTGTCAGGGCTTTAGCTTTCCTAACCTGATCCCTGGCCACTCAGACAATTTCTCTGTATTCCTCCCAGGCTACCTGTCCTTGCTTCCACCCTCTGTAGGCTTCCTTTTGTGTTTGAGTTTGTCCAGGAGGTCCTTGTTCATCCATGCAGGCCTCTGGCACTTTTGCCTGACTTCCTCTTTTTTGGGATGCATCGCTCCGGAGTTTGGAGGAGGTCATCCTTGAATATTAACCAGTTTTCTTGGGCACCTCTTCCCTCCAGGGTTTTGTCCCATGGCACTCTACAAAGCAGATCCATGAAGAGGCCAAAGTCTGCTCTCCTGAAGTCCAGGGTAGTGAGCTTGCTGTGCCTCCTCCGTGCCCTAAGGATCTTGAACTCCACCACTTCATGGTCACTGCAGCTAAGGCTGCCCTTGAGCTTCACATTCTCCACTAGCCCCTCCGTGTTGATGAGAACAAGGTCCAGCATAGCACCTCTCCTTGTTGGCTCCTCTGTCACTTGGAGGTGGAAGTTATCATCAACACATTCCAGGAACCTCCTGGATTGCTTATATCCTGTCGTGTTGTCCCTCCAACAGATATCAGGAGTGGTTGAAGTCCCCCATGAGGACCAGGGCTTCTGAATGTGAGGCTGCTCCTATGTGTCTATAGAGGGCAATAAATGGAAACAATACAATAGTAAATCACTGTCAACAAACACCCCAAGTGAGCAGAAATAGTTTTTCTCCTTTAAATGTTAAATGCAAAAAATAGTAAGGAAAGATTTTCGAAACCATCATTATTTTTACGCTAGACATCACTGCTCACTTTCAAGTAATTCTTATTATTCTGGCTGATGTTTGGTCGCTGACTTTGCCCGCCCCCAGCACAGGGTGCAGACAAGAAGGGAGGACAAGCCCGAGCCGCAGAGGCAGCTGCAGGCTTCGCTGTGCCCTGAAACCTCAGAGCTGGCTGGGGGGTCCCACTTCTGGAGAC
>NW_009207497.1:1133-21703 GCF_000690835.1 Fulmarus glacialis
GTGTACTAACACACCTTTTTGTAGGGATGCTTTGCAAACTTTTAGTTATTGCACAATAATTTTGGATAGCACAAGGTTTTTCACTCAAGTGTAGCATTTTTATTAGGTCAGAAACCAGCATGCAGGTGAATTTAATATTTCTTTTTTAAACTTATTTTTAATGCTGAAAACTGTACCTCTTGCAGATGCGAAGGGTCCAAAGGGTCTAAGGAACAGTTTCCTGAGCTGTGGATTACTGAATAGCTGATGTCTTAATTTATGCAAACAGATTAAAAATCACACCAAAAGTTTCAGAAAAATTACAAATTCCCATGACACTGTTTCTATCTACACAAGAAGCTTGTGTTAGCCCTTGAAACTTCAGGGTTATTTGCCATTTATGAAAAATTTTCAAACTGCAGAGAATTTAATCATGAAGGCACTAAACCTTGTGCATAGTCTTGGGATTCACCAAATTCCAGGTTCAGGAAGGCTCTGAAATTCAGATAAAGTAGCTGTAATTGAAAGCAAATCGAAGTTTTAATTCAAGTGCTGTTATTCAACTCTGGAAGACACCTTTCTGGAAAAGTCTCCTCATGGGCAAGAAAAACTCCGGCTGAGAAAGCGTGAGTCATGTTCTGCAAATCCTCGGGTACAGAGAGTCCTGGAATGATAACCGAGAGGAAAGACAATTTTCCCCTTCCTGATTTGGTGAAATTCACTTTTGAAGGGGAAGCACTTTGAGCATTTCTACAACACCCTAAATTTGGATTTATGTGATGACTACTGCTATTCTGATGTCAGTGTGCTGGTTGCCCTCGCCTCAGTTGAGAGTGCATCTTTTTCAACTCACCTAGATGCTGACAACTTTATTCTCTCAAGAGAGCTTTTGAAGAGGTTTTTTGTTGTTTTTTTTTTTTCCCTCAATATTGTTCAGATTTTGTTTTATTGTTTGGTTTAATGATTGGTCTCTGAAGTCAGTAGCAGCCAGTGGTGCAGACCTAACACAGGAAATTAAACTGAGGAGACATTATCCTCTTGTTAAACTCAGTTAGCGGACATCTGAATTGGCTAGCAAGTTTTTAATAACATACATTTATTACTCATGGATCTAAAGCAACGACACAGGTGATCCTTTAACTGCCTGTATGTGTAAGACACTGGGCCACAGGCAGTGTGGACATCCCCTCTCTCTCCCCTTCTGCTCTGCCTCCGTGAAGCTCTGCACTGCTACATAGGGTTATTGAAGGAGTGAGGATAGAAAATATTTGGGTTTAAAAGGCATTCCCTGTTGCTGATGGTCTCATATGTATTTCAACTCCAGATCAGTCTTCTGAAAATATTCTCAATTAGGCAGCATTTCTAAAATTGCCTTTTTAAAGAAAGATAGGCAACACCAGTGAAAAATTGCAGGATGTGAATTACTTATTTTAGTGAACAAAATCTTGTGTTACCTACATGAAGCACTGGGAATAACCAGCCTGTATTCTGATGCCTTCAAATGCTCCAAACATTCAACTCCCTAATAGTGTTTCTTGTGTCACGCTAGCCTACACTTCACGTTGTTTTTAGAAGCACTTTTCCTATGGAAAAAGAAGGAAAAAAACCCTAAAGTTTTACCTACTAGTAAGAAGCAAAAGCTCTTACAGAATGTACGTATGGATATGTATTGCTTGTGGGTTTATATCTACTCTTTATTGGTCATAAAAATTGCCTGCTGTGACTTAATCAGTTCTGCCTGGCTGATAGAGAAATTTATTTCACACACACACACACAAATTTTTTTTCCCCCCAAGTATCCTATGAGTCTTTTAACTTTTAGAATTTTTTTTTCCCCTCACTTCTTTTTCTGTTGTTCTTGGCAAATATTAGGTCAAAGAAAATGTTAGAATTTTATTTTAAAACAGTAAGGTACCTATACCTTATTTTACAGGAAGCAGTCATATAATATGCGTGTTTTGGGGTTGTTAACCTCAGACTTCTCAAGACAGAGTATCAGCTTTGATACTAACAGTCAGAAATCCCCTTATGGAGTGATTCTTTTGAAAGCAGACATGACTTGGCCAACATTAATTGTGAAAGGAAGTACAGCAGATTTTCTTGACCCTCTCTCTTCTTTTCCAAAAATCCTGTCCAACTGAACCTGTATTGCACTAAAATCATTCACAAATCAGTGAGAAAAACAATCAGCTTCTACCTATCCTTGTCAGCAATAGAGCAACAATATTTAAGGCACACCTAAACCAGCTTTTCCCTCATTTTCAGAGAGAGGCAACAAACAAATTGGAACTTGCTTGCAGTTTTTTCCTTCTTACCAGTAAAATCAGAAATTGCATTCAACCAGAACTTTCCTGCTCTAATTAAAGTGAATTGGTAGCCTTTGGCCAGTGTGTCCTTTTAAGAGATGCAGGTGAATGCAGTCTGCCCTGTCACTTTGAAGTTAGGCTCAACTCTACGTCCTCATGGCTTGTGATCTCAGCCATGCAAGACTTGGACTGGTTCTCTCCTAGCATAACTTGACTGTGAAATGGCTATTGAGTTTTGAGGATATTACTTATTTCAGTTGTGAAATTGTTGTGGGTTTTTGGTTGGGTTTTTTTCTCACCATATGCCTTAAAGTTTCACAACATCCAACTAAATAAAATACCACACATGAGTTGATGAAAGACTATGTCTGATCAGCTACATCAGATTCTACATTTTGAAATGTTTTGTTCGCTACAAAACACTTATTAAACAATTATTCCAATATAAACAAAGAAATCTTGCTTTCAGGTTAAAGCACTGCATGCAGTGATATGTTTGGGTTAAGTACTTTGAACATTGCACCATTGTTAATATGCATAATTTAACATTGATAAAATATTTTTGGTTGTGATAAATAACTGTCACACCTGTTTATTGGATGATTTCTTGCACTGGATTTGCAAGGGAAGGAAGCAAGGTTAGCCAAGTTTTCAGCTTTTTGCAGAGAAAAGCATGTAATCTAAGTTGCAGGGCGTATCTCTGACAGGTTGAAAATACCAAAAGGGGCTTGCCTGCATCACCCATGCTTTGTAAAACCACAGACACAAAACCAAGATACCTGCTAGCTTCTTGAAAATCATCAGTTGCAGTTGGTAGCAGGAATTACGGTTAACCTCTGAGATCTCAATAAAATCACGTGAATGCTGGTCTTAAGTTAGAGAAAGTAGAAGAAACAACAGATGCTGCCTAGAAAAAATAGAGAGCTGCTTAAAAAATTGCAATAATGTGTGTACGTTTCAATAAAACAACAAGGAATATTGAAATGTGTTTGGTTCTGATTTAATTTTAAAAAATCAACATTATTTTTCAGACTAGTTTGATAACAATGGCTAATGATTTAAAAGGCATAATTGATCACATTGAGAAGAAATAGAAACGCCAAATCAAATTCAAGATTCACGTGCCGATAGAATCACTGGCCAGAAGAATTTACATATTTAGGCCCTAAATAACGCATTATTGGATCTAAAAGGTAATCCAAAACAAAGGAAAAAAAAGACAGAATAAAAGCAAAAAAATACCAGTGTTGAAGTTACTGAAAATTTATTAGACTTCTCTGAAAAAATATAAACATTTTTTAAAAGTATAAAAAATAAAAATCATAAAAATGTAATATTAATCAAAAATATATTTATGAGTTTCCTGAGATTTTTTTATAAAGTAGATTATTTTTATTTTCAACTGAAGTGGAAAAAAAATGTAAAAAAATTGTGCAACAAAAAATGAACTTGTTTCCAAACAACTCCATCACATATTTATGAAAAACCCTTCTAACTCCGTCTCCCAACATTTCCATTTTGAATAAAATTATAGAATCGTATGCAAAAATCACACAAAGTATTGATTTCTATTAAAATTTTATTTTTGCTCTGCAAAGACTTGCACACATATAGTAAATACTAAGGACCAGGATCTAAAAATGCAAAACTTCGTAGTCCTGTTGGCAAGCAGTCAAGAAGCTGGAATGACGACCTAACGTCCGGATTGATCATTCAGAATTGGTCCATGTGTTTATGAAGAATGAGTACACTTGTGAACCTGAGTACGTTTATTTGCTGCAAGTTGAGTACAGACTGACACTCTCCATTTTGGATGCAGGAAAGCAGGTGCTGTGAGAATCTCCTCTTCCAGTGAAAATGGGACCAGCTTTCACACCGTATTTTTTTTCCTTGAAAAGGTTGTGGTGGCTGAGACAGGGTTGGCGGGGGGAACATGCAATTGAATACCAAACTGAATTGTCAAATCCCTACTGTTAATCTTCAGCACCTAAAACAGCAGTTATAAAAATAGGATGTGCCCAAGAGTAGCTGGCACTGAGGCCAGAGGCCACACAGGATTGCTGAATAAGGTCAGGTAATCACCAAAAAATGAGGAGGAGGTGATGAAGAACGCACATCTTCTACAGTGTGGCCCAGGAGCCAAAAGATGAGCTAAAGAGGATTGAGGTGTCGTGAAATTAGTTACCACAAATCTCTCTCTTTCTTCTAAAGTAATGGTAGTATGACTGCTATCGGTAGTATGACAGTGGTGTAGCTGTAAGTGATTACTCTAGGGAGGCCATCAGGGAAAGATTTGAAGGGATCACTTTTTTTTTTTTTTTTTTTAAATGACCATAAGAAACCTCAAGTGAACAGTAGAGTGTCCCTAGACTCCCTAGAGGACAGCAATCTTCAGGTGTCTGCTAACCAATTTTTTTTTTTTTTTCCACTAGAAGACAGTAAAACACTTCTCTGAAGGACAATCAGATTTGAGAAGCTGTCACAGTAGCTTCTACTTTACTGTGAAGGGAAATCCTTATATAAAGCTGGGCCAAAGTCTCAGTACAGAAGATTCCCCTCCCCAGTCTGGCCAGTACTGCTCCATCATTCCACTGAAGCCAGAAGCCTGTAATTGCTGTAATTTGCAAGTTTGGTATGGAGAGGAACCAATGAAAAACTCCACCAGGGGATGCGTAGTTGCTATGACTGAGTGAGGAGAATCCACAGTTCCAAACTGCTGGAAAAACAAAAAATAGTGCCGTTCTCATCAATGAAATCTTTTTCTGAGGATTTTCAAGTAGGCTTGAAAATCTATTACTCAAAGGTTTGAAAACTTCATCAGCAAGTCATGACTTAATGTCTCTATTTGCATGAACACATACACAATCAAAACTAAATAATTTAAGTTTAATCCACAATTTTTTACCACTCAAGCAAAAATTATTTCTTTGAAAGTTCTGAACATGCACTAGATGATACATCAGTCTTGAAAAATCTGAAAGCCTCATTTGTAGTGGATTTTATGTACATACCTCTTTTGAGTTTAAAATAACTTCTTTCTTGATTACAAACTTGTCATAAAAGATAAAGCAATCAAGTAAGAATATAATACATCTGCAGTTAGTGCAAATGGTAATTGTGTTCTCCTGGATAAGGATTTTCAAGAGACTCCTAGCTTGCATGGTCATGCCTTTTATTAGAGAATCTAGATGCATGCTCAATATTACCTTTTAAATCCTGTAGTCTATTCAGGGAATCCATCTCCACTTTAATTGCACTTTCCTCTGTAGGGTAAGAAATTATTTTACAGCTCTTAAAATTTGAAGGTATTTTAGAATTTAATTTTCTTTGAAAACCCAAACCACATGCTTGAAAATAGATGCATCTCCAAAATTCTGAAATTTAGTTTAACTGTGAATGGGGTGTCAATATTTTAATTTTCTTTCATGAAAACTAAAGATAATTGACTAAAGATAATTGTGAGGCTAACTGTGCTAGTCTAAGTGCCAGTGAACAGAAGTTATAGGGTCATTTATGTTTTATAATCCACCTCTTTTTAACATGCGGGTAGACAGGATGCAGCCGCTGTATGTCCCCGATTTTTGAGGGAAAAGGTGATGAAGAGAGTGCTGTCCTTTAAATAAATAAATAAATAAATTCCTCTTTCCTTAATCTTGAAAAAGAAAATTTTAAGTATTCTGTGAAGACTTTGTACACAAAGTGAATATACAGATTTGATGTACATGCCTTTGAAGGCTAAGACTTGTTTTGATTTTCCCGAGAAGCAACACCAAACAGAAGTATTTACTTATGCCATCGCTACAGTTGCTTCCCACAATTGTAAAATGTTGCAAAATACTGAGACAATAGCCGTTAGATCTACGCCCATTTTGGGATAAACACAGCACTTGCACTAAGGCTTACTGTAACAACAAATGTATTAGCAATTTATCCGGATTTTTCAATATGAATAATTTCTTCAAGAATTTGTACAGCTCAGTAAAATAGAAAACAAGCGTCCAGTTCTTCTATGTTCTTATTTTATTGTACTTGCATTCAACTATGCAGCCCTATTTTACCTCACTAGATCCACGTGTATTTCCACACTTTGAAAGAGCTCTCGCCATCCTTGCTGAGTGGTTACTTCCATTGGGATTAATTTGGCATTGAGTGCTCTCATTTTTTGTCCCTCTGGAAAAGAAAGCAAATTGGCAAACAATCTGCATTTTGACTTACAACCTGATTTATGAGAGAAATCATCGGGGTCAAGTATGCTGCAACGTAAGTCTCTGAAGAGAATTGACACTCGCTAGTCTGAGGGGAAGAGACCCGCCACCAAGCCCAGACAGTGAACGCTGACTTGCAGAGCTGTCTGCTGTTGAGTGTTCTCCTGCCCTGCAGCTTACTCTTCTGCAACACTATGGGATGAGCATGACAGCATCTAACAACCACTTTGGAAGTTACAATAATTATGCAATGTATCAAGTGGAAAAGAATGAAGCTCTGGTGGTCTATCCTTGCTTTTTGTTTGGTGAAGGAGTGGGAGGTTAGCCAACAATTACATTTCTAGAAATTATTTAATCCAGCCACTACAAGCATCATGCTTAAGTCAGCTGAATAATATCAAGTTACACATGATTTGTAAGCGTCGCAAAACAAACAAAAAAAATCCCCTCTGTCAGTGGAAAATACGTTCATCACCTGGTTAGGAAGAAAAGACTAATAGTAGGTAGACATGGCCTTGCTACAACTCTTTTAGAGATGCTACCCAGGTTTTGCTTTCTATTTGCTCACTTTTATCTGTCCCTGACATAAAACAAAAACTTCATGTGTTGAGGGAAATCTAAACACCCTGCTAGATATTTCAGAAGCATGTTCAGCAAAACTGTCATGTGCTCAGGCATCCATGTATTTTTCTCTCACCCAGAATACTGAAAAACTTGTGACAATAGTTACATAGCAGCAGTTCAAAGAAAACACAGGCTTGGATAACAGACTGTTGTTTTCCTCAAGGAAAAGATTTGAAGTGTTTATAAATTGGAAGCCAATGGATTGTGACTCAAATATTTCCTACGATGTTGTAATGTAACTAAAACTGATGCACATACCACGTATCCTGAATAAGCTGCTGTGTTAACATAACTGCCACCTGTAATATCAGCAACTGAGAGGTCTTTTTCAATTGTTAGCATCTTAAAAAAATGCAGCAGTTGAACTGAAAGCTCCTTCAAAACTAAACCATACACCTTGCTGTTCTATACCTGATAGGTATAACATGCCATGACTGCCAACATTTTCGGTTCTTGAATCTAAGTATACACTGCGCACATCTGCAACATTACAAATTACAATCCACTGACAGCAAATGCTCATCTCAATTAAAAGACCCTTTATTAAGAGAAACTCCAAAACAGCAATTCTAATACTTTACAGTAACAATTTCAATGCATAATTTAAGAAAATTACTGATTTTTCACATCCTTTTCCTCTGTAGATTCCTTCTTCTGTGTACATACTTTACACAGTAGCATCATTACAATTTCCCATTGGGATTACGGTACAAATAGTTTGAACCCCACTTAGTGCAATTTCTTTGGTTCAAAGTGATGAACTCCTTCCTCAAAGGCTTCATAAATTTCTTCCACAGCATGTATGCTGCTGCCACAAATCCATGAATTAGAAGTGTTTTCTTTAAATTTCAGGCTCCCATTGAATAAGCTGTCCAATTTCAACATGAGAAGTCACCTGACGATCATTAACAATCAAGAAGCTGCACTATATTCTCTAAACATTTTAAATAGTAGGCATGTAGCTCATTTTCTTCTGGCTGTGGAGTAGCTAAAAGGAAGAAGAAAAACAAGAATTGAACTTCTAGTTGATTCTTAATACAAAATGATTTTTTCAAAGATCGCATCAAATGCCTTGCTAGAATTCATGCTATTTTATGATTTTAACATCTATATTACAAGTAGCAAATCAAGTACTAATACCTTACGTGGCAAAGTCTGGGGTTTTTGTTTTGGGTTTTTTTTTTCCTTTTTTTTTTTCGTTTGGTTTGATTTTGGGTTTTTTTTTTTGGGGGGGGGGGGGGTGTTGTTTTTTTTTTAAAAGGCTAGGGTTTTTAGCGGCTTTCCAAGCCCTCACTTAGTTGTAACAAATAAAGTGAAAACTGCCTTTTGATTATGTTATGTTACAATGAGGTCATGCCTTGTTCTTGCCAAAACTTCTCCTTGGGTAGGACAAAGTGGGAAATGAAAAATAACAGTAGACATGTTGAAAAATTCCCACACTTGTACTCAGAAGAACAATCTACAATTTTAGCCCAATTATCACTGTAAAGTGATCAAAGCTTTAATAGGGTAGGCTACTTGAGAACCCTTATGCAGGAAAATATAGATGACAACTTCACATGACTCTAAACTGTAACAATTACAGTGGCATAAAGTCTTCTGTACTCAATATTGATATTTAAATGTTTATTGAATTAAAAAATGAATCTTACAGACTAGGACTTTATGTTATAAAGCAGTACATAAATAAACAGGGATCAGAGCTACAAGGTGCTTGTCTTGTTGAAAGCTTTATGAAATGTTGCATTATGTTATGTTTAATGGTTGACATAGTAAAGGATGAGTTTGAAACAACAGTACACTGACAAAATCAATGGATTTGGGTGACAGTACAGGAAGAATTATCATGAGATGTTCTAGCAAAAATACATCTCCTCCTTATTACGACACTGACAAACAGTGTTCAGTGTAGGCAGAATTTTTGTGGCAATTCTGTTGTGCAAAATATTATTGGAACTTGGTACTATAAAGCCCCCAATTAATTAACCTATTTGAGTACATCTGTAGAGCAATTAAAATCAATAGGAAAACTCATTGGCTTAAAATGAAACATTTGCATGTTTTTGCAATATGAGAGTCTTGATGTGACTAACCAATAAACTCATTATTAGCTACTGAAGCTCCAGCTACAGACCAGTGTTTGAACATCTTTCAAAATCAATGCTCTTGAGCTGAAGGTAGCAACTTATCGTATAAAAGCTATTCAAACAATAGTTAGGTTCAGTTACTTGAGCAAAAACCTCAAGCTTTCAGAAAGTCAGCTGACTCCTGGTACAGTATTTTAAGACTGGCACAATCATCTGTTCTGACCCCTTCTCTGTGTGGCTGAACTCAGTGAGGTTCAGCACTGCTAAGCAAAGTCAGTGCTAAATGAACAATTTTTATCACTATTAACACAGAAGTGTACTGTGCAAAGAAAGCATTTTGCTGCAAGCACCATCAGACCTATTCTTACAAACTAACCTTAGCAATTACCCAAGGTCTTATTTACAATTTGTTAACCAAATTGTATCTGTATTTATAAGATGCCTAACCATAAAGTGACGATATAAATTGAAATGTATTAATGATCTACCTGATGGAAAAATACAGAATTGGCACTAGTTGGAACTAAGACTTACTTTTCTTCACTAAAGAATAAGCCTCATCTATCTTTCTCCTTATTGATGGATTCTTCAAAGTCACTTTTGCCTGTAGCACACAAACACACAAAATACAATGACTTGACTTTCTTCCCCACTTGTTCACACTTTAACAGCAAAGTTTAGAAAATGACAATAATTCAGCAGAACACGAAATGCAGGAATTTTCGAGTTAGCATATAACTGTATCATCATACAGATTGCATTTATGTAAGCAGTCACAAATCACAGAGGACAAGCTGCTTCCTTACCGTGTTGTTTAACCTCCTAGCCTGAGCAGCTATATGATTAAAATAATAAAATGGAACTGCTGCTGTAAACTTTATTTTTATTCACTTAAAGGTTACTGTATTGTTTACAGCATAATAAAATTAACATTGCAATTTTTTCAAGTATTTCCCAAATACTAACCTTCTGATAGTTGTGAAGCAAAGCCCAAAGTGAAGCTGCTCCTATTCTCTGAACAGCACAACTATCACTTTGCAAACAGGCAGACAGTACTGCAATCGCTTTATCTAATGAGAAAAATAAAAAAAAAAAAATCACCTAGAAAATATCATCAAAAGCACACAAATATATTTACATGTCTCAGTATTTTGATGCTTGGACTACACTTATTTCTATAACAAGTACTAGTATGGCAGAGGAATTACAGAAACTTTATTATCAGATTAATTAAATTTAAATATGCTCACAAAATTGGCAGACTACTTTGAAAGAAGTGTTAAAAAGAATATAGCAAAACAAAAACAAGTGATGCTAAAAAATTAAGCCATCAGTAATAAAACATGCATGTTATGTACAGCCATCAGCTATGCATAGGAACTGAGTAAGCCGTGAAACTGTTTTATAACTCCCAGTAGCCACAATTAGAGCCACACCAGAAGAGAAATTAAGATGTACTATTTTCCATAGTACTTATTATGTAGATGATTTATCATCAATGAGAAATATTTGCCATCCCACTGTAGGTGCCTTAATTTCCTAGCCTTGCTCTGAAGACAAACTCTTCAAGTTTGCTTGTTCACTTCATAATAAAAATTGACAGATTATGTAACTGAATAAGGTATGCTTAATTAACGCAGCAAATCAGCATCTTAGGAAAAATGAAAAGCTTGGACACTATGGAAAACCTGCTGAGAACTTATAACAAAGACAGGAGCATTCTCTTTGCAATTAAATGGGGGAATGAAACATGCCTTTTACAAACAACTGAGAAAAAGTTCTGTGCATGTTGTTAAGTTAAATATATATGCCATGATCATAACTTTATCATTATCATAAATGTTTTCTGCACATGACAGAACACAAAATCGTTTGTCTCAACATCCATGACTTGCAGGAGCTAATAAGGTCCAACTGAAAGATAGGAATTTCCATGGTAGAAATATTTTAAAAAAAAATTTCTCAAGTGAGTTATTTCAAACTGACTGACACAAGGAATCCTTCAACCCCCCCCATCCCTCTGCAAAAAAACCTAGCTGTTTGAGAAAACTGCAAAAATCCTTTCATTCATAATGTGTTACTACATTGAAATGATCAGTCTCACAAGAAATCTTGAGGTTTTTTTTAAACTACTTATTTACTTTTCCTTTTGCTATATATTCTTATTTTAATTGCTTTTCTGCCAAAATACATGTTCTACAATTACTTCTATGAAAATAATTTTTACAAAAATGCTTTTCTAAATAACAATATTGAGTTCTTGGTCAGTAACCCAAACTGCAATGAAAATACGGTATTCTGGAAGACACAATATTCTCAGAGTAAAATAGCTTGTATACCCTTTAGACACTTACCATTAGCTAATATCTTTGGTTTATTAGTTGGACTAAAACATATGTTATGTAGAATGAGAAGTGCCAGATGCTGGCTGCTCTTGTGTTTGTATTTACACATTTCCACGATCTGGTCTAAAAAACCATTTATCTTCATGATCATCTGCTGTCCATCTTCTCCAAAAGATATGTTCAGTAGCAGCTTTAGCCAAAGAGTAGACACATTACCAGGATTTTTATGACTTCCTTTTGGTAATGGAAGAGACAAAAAATTCTGCAGGAACTTACTCTGTCAGAAGGAAGAAAAAGGATGTTAGAATTTATAGTATTCCATCGTTTGTTCACTGCTGTTTGACCTTCCAATCTGCATACTTTAGCAAAAACTAGTACTAATGTTTCGTTTACATATTTCAGGGAACCCATTATTAATCAAGGATTTTTGAAAGAATTACATACAAAAAAGAATCCACACCTTGATTAAAAAGTTAATATGGTAAAATACATTTTCTTGTGTAATAATTTATGCAGTGTAGATACATAAAAGTTGACCCAACACAATATCTTTCTTGAAAGGATAATTCCCACCACTACATAAGCTTTTTGCTTTGCACTTAGCGTTTCTGCCAAAAAATAAGCTAGAAGCAATTTAACTGAAACAATGCACTACTTACATAATATATTCTTGATTCCTTATTTATTACTGCTTGCGTTATTAGCAAATGTTAAAGGTATCATAGAATCATAGAATATCTCGAGTTCAAAGGGACCCATAGGGATCTATCGTACCGCCGCCTTCACTGACAGCCATAGTAATGTCCTTTATTTTTGTAAGCTTTGAAGAAAAAGATCAGTTTGTTGATACGACATACACTACCGCTTCCCAATCGCAGGGCTTGCCTCCACTTTAAGGAGATTCTGAGCATGTGAAAATCTATTCCCCTGTTGCAAGAGAGAGATGTTCTAACATAACATTCCTATGATGGAAAAAGTCCTTGACTAAATATTCCCAACCTCACTGACCCTTGACAACACATACAGGCACCTGGTTGAAAGCAAACAATCCAGCATACAAACTCATTGTGGTTTTCTTCACATGAATATAATATTGGTAATTTAATTTTCACAGATGGAATTAGTAATTCAGCATTGCTTACACTTATGAAAGCAGAGCTCAGGATAGAGAATGAAGACTAAGTACTATCACACTAGAGTGAAAATCAATTCACAGAACAGAACAGCTACCATAGAAAAGATCTCAAACTCTTCGTTTCTACCAAAAAGTTTGAGTATCAGCAATTTTGTAACTGTATGACCAGATTTTATATAATTAGCACTACAAAAAGATCATATTTCCCCCTGCCTTTTATAACAGGAAATTAGGTCCAGAAGCACAGAACATTGTTAATGTAAAATGAAATAAATTGTTGTCATTATTAAACTACTGTAAAAGATGCTAAAAACAAACACACTTTTTAAAATTTCTGTTGTGTTAGCTAGTTTTATCACGTCACCGCTATAGTTGATTTTCTACATGGTTTGACTTCTTGTCTCAAGGTGTTGAATTTATTTAAATGATCAAAGTTAAATTTAAAAGAAACGGATTTTTCAAAGAACATTTGATAAAATAGAGTAAGGATCATTCAACATACAAATTAAAAAGGGAAAAGTACTTACATTTATATAATAAGAATAGATTTTTATCTAACACCCAATTACTGACATGTAGATCATCTTCTCTAAAAATATAATTTTTATAAAGATTATGTTTCACACAGTATACCTAATGATTTATACAATATTTAATTTCTTGTTTACTCACATGCAGTTTGTTCTACTGTATGCTCACTTTCATGATCCACTGGTGATTGCTATCAATATATACGGGTATTAAAAATTTTACACCCCACTGAAACTGAAAGGTTATAAAAAGCGCTAGTAAAAATTGTGTAGTTCCATATGCTGTTTCTGTCCAGACTATGAATATGACCAAATTACACACTGCACTTAGGGAACCAGTAACACAACTAACTGAGAAGATACAATGGTTTTGATTCTCGCAGAAGCATCTCTAAATGATCACACTCTATATTGAAATACGAGGGCTTATTAAAAAGGAAAAGGTTTATTAAAAAGGAAAATGCACCCATCACGTTGCTAAAATCAAGAATATTATTTACTTACCTTCTGAATAATGCCTTTACAGTCATGAGACAGAGCAAGGTTAGAAAGAAGACAAAAGACCACCTGCTGAATTGGGCTGTTATCATTTGACACTTGGGAAGCCAGTTTCAAGATGTTATGCATTAATGAATTGCCAGCTGCACTTCGTGCAGACGGAAGTGACGATTGTCCACCACTGGTCCAACAAAGTGAAGCACAACCTTAAAGAAATTAAACGTTTATCATATTAGAAATGCACATATACATTAAAAAAAAAAAAAAAAATCTGTACAAAGAGCAGTCTAACAGCTCAAAGATTGAGATGGGACTTTTGAAAGGATTGTTTTTTTCTTTTTTTTTTTTTTTTCCCCTCTCTCTTCGAACCACAGTGAAGTCAATGGGACATGCTTTGAATAGAAATGTGCCTGAATGTGGCAGTTTACTGGAATAAGCGCCTACTGTCCTATTGTTCTAGAATCTAAGATGCAATTCTGCTGTTAAAGAGAAGCTATTGCTCCATCTCAGAAAGTCTCCTTAAAAACCAGAACATTGTATCTAAGTCATTATACAATTATTTAGCATCAGAATGTGAAGGGACCTTCTGAAACTGGTTCACAAAAAGAGGTCTCTATACATCTCAAAGGTTTAGTAAGTTTTTTAAAATATTTTTCTGAGAAATAAAAGTGCTATCTGCATCTGTCATTACCTTGTACCACAGTAGCATGCAAAATCCTATGATACAGACCTACAAGCTCAAATTAATACAGCGGCCGAGAACAACTAAATTCTCAACATGATGTTTGTGCACACATATGCATATATACCTTTTTATTTAGTGGCATTTGCCATCTGCAACAACAGTTGACTTCTTACATGGCAAAAGTAAATAAAAATGAGACAGTTTTTAACTGTTACAAACATTTACATGCACTTCTTTGTCTGACTACACTAAGGGGAAGTGGTTAACCAGTTCAGAGTAGGTAAGTTTGGGTCACCTCATAAGCCAACTATTCTGAACAGAAAGAAAAAACATAATTAATCTAAAACCACTTGCCCTTATTAGCAAGGAAAATAAAAATGCAGCCTAGAGTCACTCAGAGTTAAGGAACAAGAAAGACCACCAGAACTTCAGCTTGATTTCCAGTATATTGCAGGACATTACATTTTGATTTTATATCCTGTGGTTGACTAACACATATTTGACCTTTCTTCAGTCCATATTAATAAAAAGTCTTTATGAAAAAAAGCACTGCAAGCTCATTTAAGGTCTGGAGACATTAACTTAAAAAGAGGGTAAAAAAGCTCAGAGACTGTTCAGTTAATATATTTTAACCATGATAACTCTTTTATGGTATCTTGACAGGGAGAAATCAACAGATACTTATGTGTCTCCTCAAGCCAGTAGCAAATCATTATCTGAGTCAATAACCAGGATATGGAATGAGACAAATTCATACTGGAAAAAAGAACAGGCTTCTAGTGGTAGGGATAATTACTCATCAATGGAAATAAAGTTTCCTCAAATGAAGAAGAGAATCCTTATGAAAAATACACAAATACAAGCTACTGAGCCCAATGCATAAAATAAATGGAAGATGTTTAATACAGAATTAAATTAGATTATTGAGTATTTCAAAACCAGAATGTTCTCAATAAGGGCTGAAGTACAAACTGTATAAAGTACTGATGTACTGATATACTCTTCTCTAAGAGAGAATTCCTAGAGTAGTATTTCTACAGTATACTATTCAGTTTGGCACGACTTTCAATGTAACCTTCAAACACAATGGTTTGAATTAAATGCTATTTAGTCCTTTAATACAATTGTACTCTTGCTAAATCCAACAGACTGAAACAGGATCTGAACAAAATCAAAACTCTTGATAGAATTTGATGGACCAGTGCTTTTATACTTTCCTCTTATGATAGTAATAAACATTCTTTTCCCTTTATTATGCTTTTCTGTCTTAATTATTCTGGTTAAATATTTTGATGTATTACATCATAGTGTGACTCTCATACCTGCAGGACAGTTTGCAGTGTAGACACAAAGCAAATGCAAAACTATTTGCATTGTGGAGTCATCCATTAAAAACCACGGCCATAGCGAATGCAGAGCAGGAACAAGATAAGCTTTGAGTGCTGCCATCTACAAAAACATGAAGAAGAATTTAAACTACTATACTATTAAATACTTTGAAAATGAAGTATAAATACAGTTAGAAAAGCATGTTTTTATCTTATTGTGTCCCACTAGTTTGCTTTAAAAGATAGTACGGAGAGAACTGACACCCTTACTTCAACACAGATGAAATTAACTCTATCCCAGTCAAAACCAGCACACATGTTTTAATTACTGAGATACATGCAAACAGAAGTAAAGATTTATTCATTCCAACTGTGATTGTTCAAGAGCTCCCTATTCTAAAGTTTTATTCTACTCCAACCAAACTAATTATTGGAACTCAAAAAGCATGGAAATAGAAGAGTGCAGTTCTACAGAACAAATGATAGAAAACTTCAGTTATCAACAGCAACCTCCTTCTTTCCTCCAAGCAATTGTCTCTGCAGATGCCTGATCAAAACAAGAAAAATATTCCACAATAATCTTATCTGAGATTATGGCACAACCAAGTTATGGGGACCTTAGGGATAACCAGATGGCTTATTCAGGCCCATAATATACATGGTGTTCTGTATACAAAAAGGATGCTAACACATGCCCTCAATAGGGGTACTTCTGGAAGGTCTGGAAATCTTGTGTTCCACCAATGCATTTGCTAAAAGTAGCACAAGTTGTATCACAACACCAAGACAAATTAAACTGTGAAAGAGAAAAGGGAAATAAATGTGTGAAAGGTATCAGCAATAAGAAAGAGAAAGAGTAGTGATCAGAAAGAAAGAATACAGAAAGAATGAAAAAAAAGCAATGTAGTATTTTCCCCATGGAAAAAAAACAGGTAGGCAGAAGAACTGAAGTAGAAAAGAAATTGAAAAGCACTGAGAAAAAAACAAAGAATGTGAAATGAAAAGAAGAAATTCAAAACAAGATTCTGAGCCAGAAAAATGATGGAAAAAAAACCCCGATCAAGATGAAACTAAAGTCGTGCTTTGCAGGATTAGCGTAATTTAACTCAGACCAAGAAAAGTAAATGGAAAATTATTATTTAGGGTTTGTTTTTTGTTTATTTATTTTGTCTTTCAGAAAGGAAAAGGAAAAAAGGAGAAAGGAATAAGGAGAGGAAACTACTTTCCAAGATGTGAAGTGTGTCTCTTATGCACCTTTCTTGTGGCCCCACACTTTTCTCCACATCCATTTTTCATATTATATGCTTTGAAAATTGGAATTATTGACTTAAGCAAAACAGAAGTGGGTATAAAGGATGATAGCCATTTGAAACCTTTGGGAGATGATGTTTCAATAGGAACACTGAGTTCCTAATTCACGTATGAAATATTCTTAGAAGGTGGGAATAATAATGAAATTTGAAGTATTTCTTGCCATTAATATCAAGCTTAAATTTAGCCAGCTTGAAAACAATTTCAAAGTAGAAAAAAAAAAAATTATCTTCATTCACTAACTGAATGCACTCACATTATTTCAGAATAAGAATACTTACTTTGCATTCTTCATTTTGAAAGAGGCAGTTTCTGAGGAGCTGCATAGAACACCTTAACTGCTTGATAAGGTTATCCTCCTATCCAGAGAAAAATATTTGAAGATCATCAACATAAAACCAGAATGAATTTCGTACAAGGAGGAAAGAGATCTCAAAGGAGAGGTGCAAATCTAAGGCAACACAACATTTGGGTCACATCTCTTCAGCAGAGTTTCCGTTTGACCTCAGGTAGGATTCATCTCAGCTAGCTTTAAACACATATACTAAAGACATTTATAACAAGTTACTTGGAGTCATCCTCATCTCTCTTTATAACCCACAGACACTATTTCTAGGGGTACTGATCTGGCCAAATGCAGAGATCTGTAATGTAGAGCTCCATTTCTCTTACAGCTAATGAAGAATGGGTGGGAACACTTTCTGGGTATTTGTTCCATCCTAAAGCAGACATCTAAAACAAGTCAAATGAATCACTCCCTAGAAGCACCTATTTTTCTTCCCTGGATAAAAACAAGGATAAACTAGCTCTGTCTTGCAGATCTCTATATTCGGTCAGACCAATCCATCCTTACATTCCCAGTGTCTCAGTTCCCTATCCTTAATAACGGAAATAGTTTCCAACCTGGTAAGAATATTACAAAGATAAATACAGACCTTTGGACAATGAGGTACTATACTGAGATTCAAGTATACAAGTAAATAAAAAAAAAATCTATCTTCATAATAGTGCTGTGACACTAAAAGGCTAATAATGGCTGACCTAACTTCTATAAGGTTGACATACTAAACCACTTCTGAAAGATGATCAAATTCCAATAAGCTTGCTCACCACAGGAGACTATTTCTGTTTTATCAAGCATAAAGGAACAAAATTGTAAATAGGATTCATGCTTAATCTAAGACAAGGTGAAACAACAATGCTTGCTTATAAATCATATCATGTACAGTTGATGACATTTAGAAATGAAGTAAAAGTCTATCTCAAAAAAGTTAATGAAAGTCAGGTGTAGTAGATGAAAAAGAAACATACAAGTCTCATCATTACAAATGCATTTTATGACTGGTTTGTCTCATTTTTAACCAAATAAAATGCTAACTCTAAGACTTGCCTTCAAGAACTTCCATACATATTAATTTATTTAATAAATACAAATAGCACTAAAACCTATAAAATGCCACAAGCTACAACTTATACTTAATGTGTAAACTTCTATAAGTTTGAAAAAGTTATAGATTGTGTTGATAGCACTGTTCGTATTTATTTGTTTATTTTAGGATTTTTCCTAATATCTTATTTTGAGGTGATTTTTTTGAAAACTTGGCTATTTGTAAATACTTTTCATGCCCTTGGTTAGCATCACAGTAATTATTGTGAAAGAAATGAATATCAGGTAAAATACTTCAGTTGCCCTGAGAATCAAGCTAGGTCAAACACATTTTTCCCAACAGTTAAAAGAAAAGAAAGAGAAAAAGAAAAGAAGCTCTCATAACTTCACTTTGGGAGCTGTGCCTTGAAGTGGGCTGAAGGGCAGTTTTATGAATGACCAGCTAAATCTGACTATGAAAGCAATGTCTCAGCTTCCCTCACATGAAACCAGATTGCTTGTCGTTATGCACCACATGCGATGAACAGCATGCTTACATATGATGTAGCAATCTACAGTCCCAGTTTAGCAGAGAAATCTGCCACAAAGTCTTTTGCAAATCTCTTTCAAAGAATTCTTAATTAATCTTAATTAATCTTAATTCTTAATTAATCTTTATTTCTGACCTTTCTCAGAAAGTCCTTTCCTTCAATTTCTTTCAAGTTTTGAATTCCTTCTACATTTAGCAGAGGAGCAAATGTCCCCAGCTTCTCCCTTCTCAACCCAAGAAATATAAAGACCCAGCTGACTTCTACCTTACTGGACATAACCAGGGCAGGACACCTTTCAGCCTCCACCCCTTGTAGAAGGGATAATAAATGTGTTTAGGAGATCTCAAGAAAAAATACTGTAATCTTCAAATGTCAGGGTCAACCTCAAATTCTTTTAAGAGCTCATTGTTATAAAACACAGTTCCACATTCTCACAAATCAAGGCTAATGTCTGTTTGTGCCAACACCTCAGACAAAAATACTATCGAGCTCAAACAATGCAGAAATATCCCACAGGAAGATGTTTTCTGCAATTTCTGCTTTATGTGGGAGTGGACAAGATACCAAACTTGACAGCAGAGGTTATTGTCTGTATTTAATAATTCTCTTAGATGAAAGTGGTAGAAAACAAGCAGATTGCAACAAAAATCTTATGAAATTGTTGCATGATGGTAAGAAATAATCTATGTCTAGATGTGGTAAGGAAGAGCTGGGTGATGTGAGAGTCTGGAACAACTGGAAGGGAGGTTTAAAAAAAAAAAAGGCTAAACAAAGAAATTGTGAATGGAGAGAAGAAACTGGGAGTACAGGTGGTGGAAGAAGCGCAAGTATGAGGTAAAAAAATAAAACTCTGACAGGAAGTTAAAGCCAGGGACAATTGAGTCTGATGACAAGACAGGGAGACATCCAGACCAAGTATGCAGGAGGATAGAAAAAGAATTAGAATTGGAAACCAGATAATATGAGAAGGTAGAGAATAAAAACCTATGACTTACATGTGCAAGCAGACTGGAACTGGTTTTGGGGTAGGAGGGAGATTGACTGGTACAGGAACAGAAAAAACCAAAATGGCTAGCACTGGTTAAAAGACACTGAGGAAAAGAATTTGAGAAACAGAAAAATTATTATTGTGGAAACAAGATGGGAAAAATCAGCTGGATTGAAGAGGACCATGAAGTCAAGGATGAAACTCCGACTATGTTTGAAAATAATACAGTACTCTTCGATATTGTTGTAGGCTAAATAAATATAATAAATTGCGAGCACTGACAGGTGACAAATGGATGAACGTGTATGTGTGTGAATGTCAGAAACTGAACTTTTGAACTCTCAATCAGAAGCCTGCTAGTTGCCACCTGCAACCAGAATGGGCTAGTCGCTAGTTCTGATAACCTGGACTAAAAGCAGGAGGTCCTGAATCCTCCAATTAACAAAAAGACATGAGACAGAACCACTAATTCAGAGGCTGATCATGTGTTGTACTTCACACATAGATTATTTAGATTAGGTAAACAGGAGCTTAGAGTTCTGGAAGAAAAGCTGGTGGCAAAAAGAAGCATTCCTGAAAAGAAATGGTCTCTGAAAGAAAGTTAGGATCTCGTTAGGTCGTGCAGAGTGGAA
>NW_009207498.1:0-29236 GCF_000690835.1 Fulmarus glacialis
CCAGCCAAAACCAGGACAGAAGTCCATTGAAATCTCTGTTGCTGTGGTCAGAAGTAACATGTACAATTCTGGGAAACATTATAATACCTAGTCTGTCTGTGTTTTGGTAGTTCAGTCTGAGTGAGGTTCAGGATATTGTGGGAGAGGAGAGAGTCAAGTTTTAATATGTCACAGTATAGCAGAGAAGGTCCTCTCCGTTCCTATGCATTCCATTAAGTTTATTGCAGGCAACCATAACCTGTAATACTGTTAAAAAATTTAATCAAGATCCATGTTAATACTGGTGAAGTTTCCCTTTGTCTACCCTCTTCTTATTGGAAGGATATTAAAAAAAACCTCATTCTCTCACCTTTTGTCTAAATTCCAGCCTTAATCTGTTTGTGGTCAGTCTGTAGCCATCTGATCTTGTGCCAGCATTAAATCTCTGGGCTAAGTAGTTTCTCCTCCCTGCTGTTTACCCATGTGATCTTTCAGAGAGTCATTGAATCCTGTGTCAGACATCATTTTAATAGCTCCTCTTTCCATAGTCTCTTCAAAGACTGTTAGAAACAGGATAAAGGACTAATTTCCATTTTCTTCATTTCTTGATAGTTTCTTGGCTCTGTATTGGGAAAAAAAAAAACCTGAACTGACTTTCTAGACAAGAAAAACACACTAGATGATATGTACTGCATCCAAAGAGAATTTCTCGCTGGACTTCATTAATTCCTCACTTCAAAGGGTATCAAGTTAGCTAGGTAAAAGCTGCCTTTGGTAAAGCCTGTCTTGTAATCTTTTCCTATTTTCAGTTTATCTCCTTCTTACAAAATTTGTTCTGAAGTCTTTAATACTCTTCAAGTTAGGCTTTGGGGTTTGTATTCTCCAGATTCTCTCTCCGCTTTTTAAATTAGGTGTATTACTTGCTGTTCTCCAGCCATATGGTATTTGCTAGTGGACTGCAATTTCACATGCCCGTTCTCTAGTCCCCTTTCTGGGAGCGTGTTATACTCTGCTTTGGATGCCATAACTCTATTTCTACCTATTCCTTTTGCCCTGCTGTGTTATCAGTATCTTTATGGAGAGCTTGGGAGAAGATTTCAGGCTGTAGTTCATTCAGATGAGAACTCTCCATGTGAAGCAACACCACTTCTTTCTTCTCTTTTAATTTATGTGGCTTCATATTTTAGCTTCTTGCATGATTAATTCTTACTATGGAAATTAGCTTGAATTCTTGGGGATTTTTCACATCATTCTTGTGGCTCCTGATCTCCAAGCCAACTTCCTTTGCTAATTTCTCTTCCAGTTCAATGTGTACTTGTGTTTTGGCTTTTGTTACTCATCCAGTTAGATACTTCATCTTGTTTAGGATGTAAATCCCAAATAGTTTCTGCACCTTTGGGAAAGTTTTGAAGTTATGTAATAATATAATCTATAATAACATATTATTATGTATTTATTTATAATTCATGTACTTTCTCAAAGTTTAATCTGTGAAAGGGCAAAACCTAGGCTATGAACTGTTTTGTTTGTTTGTTTTTTAAAAGCTTGTGTTAAGTTTTAGGTGGAAAATTGCCATTAGTCCAAGAATGTTTTCTAGCATTAGCAACTCTGACTCTCTAGTACTTATAAATGCAGAAATTTACATTAGCACTGTATTAATGTTTGCTTTGATGGGGATTTCCACTCAAGACCTTAAGAGTATTGATGCCTTTTTGAGCATAGATTTTGTGTGCTTGTACCAAAAAAAAAAAAAAAAAAAAACGACTTTTTGGTGGGAATTTAATAAGTATTGTAGTAGGGTTGAAAACTTTTTGCAAGGGAACATTCTGATTTGCACACTGACTTTTTAAATTTCATTTAAAAGGAAGGGCATGACCACATTATACAGTAATAGTATCTTTAATATTGCAGAAGAACTCAAACTCACGTCACATGCAATAGTAGGCCCATAGTACGTAAATTTTAAATAGTGAATTTATGACTAAGGAAGAGACTATGAATTTCTCTGCAGAAAAAGGGTTTCTCGTTTCCCTTATACAGAAGTGGATTTATTATAACGGAGAATAATTGGTGAGCAGGAGTAATAGTGATTTTGATTACCACTCGCCCCCTTTAAAAGTGCTATTAAAAAATCTCTGTACAGTCTCACTTCTGCCTTCTTGTTTCTCTGTTCTTGGGAGAAAATATCTAATGTCTGTTCTGTTTCATTGTAGTTTGCTAATCCTGATTTTATGGAATCCATTTCGGATGTAGTTGATGAAGTTATACAGAACTGTCCCATTGACGTCCGGCGTCCATTATATAAGGTATGGTTTTTCTGTTGCAAGATTAACTTAATTCATTTGAAGACTAAATATCAACATCATCATGAAGCATATACATAGCTACCACTTCCCCCACTATGTGAAATGTGAACTTTGAATACAGATAAAGTTAAAACAAAGTGCCACTTCTGAATGAAGAGTACTTGATATTTGTTGCTTTTTATTTCTGAAAGAAGGGTTATCTGTAGCACTAGTTTGATACACAGGTAAGTATTGTCCCCAGGGAGCTGAGGCAGAGGGATGTTATTTGTATCTGACACTTGTAATGAGAATTCTTGTGCATGAAAGCCTTTGGCTTTTGCCCATTTTAAGGGTTACATCATGGTCTCGTCTCTCTCACCCCCTCCTCCACCCCCTGTGTTATTAAGCAGTGGTTTCAAATACATAGATTTTTTTCATAGTCTTAACTTGTATCTGCCCACTGTCTGCAGTTTTAGCCAGGTATCGAACCCAGTATTAAAATACAGAAAGACTTAAAATCTTTTAGGAGACAATAATTGTGCCTGCTTAAACTTGTCCAGGGTATTGTCCAGAGAGTACTTTCAGTCACTGTTTCTTTAAGAAATGAAAAGGAAGGTACTGACAGGCATAGCCTATGGCAAGCTCTCTTTATATTGGCAGCACATCCTATGCTTCCTGTTTGTTTTCTGTTTGTGCAGCAGCAGTGCCCTTTTGGAAATAACAGCATAAAGTAATAGCATGGAGACGTTTGCTTGCTCATGAAAAAGTGGTAGTTTTCTTCACCCGTTAGAATGAGCATTAAGTTCTAACTAAGTCATATCTCAGGGTAACTATTAAAATTTTGCAATCTGTTTTACTTGCCTAGTAAACATACTCTAATCTAGAGAGACATAGTGCTTCAGAGCGAATCTGTGAAGCAGTTTAAAACGGGAAGTTAAACAGCTAAACAAGCTCATATGGGGAGTGAATTTTGCAGTAGATGTCTTCAAAGACTTCAAGCTTAGGTACGTTGCAGAAGGTTTTAGGAAACTCTTAGTGTCTGGTTGTGCTTAGGGTCCGTGCTTTTTTTCCTGAAAGACCGAAGTTGCCATAGAGCAATAGCTTCATCACTTGGTAGGGTGGGGATTAGTACTGACTTCTGGAAAGTGGTATTTAAAAATTGAGGTTAAGTTACTCTTTCCTCACTGTAATCAGCAGGCAAATAACTTTCCCTTGGCTTGCCACTGATTGAGACTTTGTTTTTCCATTTCCTGTTTTTCATTATACTTAATTAAAACAATGTTATACAATTACCTATTGAATGTAATGATAGATGTCAGTAGTTATTAATGCTAATAGTTGCTATCTTCTTTAAGCAAGGTCTCTGCAAAGGGATGAGCATCTCTGTTCTCATTGTTTAAAACAGTGTATAGGTACAGAAATCCACTCACACTTTCTCTTAGTTTCTGTGGTTTATCAGTTTCACTTACCCACAGCGCTGCGTGGTGGGCAGCCAAGGCCCTGTGCTTTGGAGCTGGGTTTCCATCAAATGTATTTGGATTCTTCCTCAGTGTTCGTGTAGAAAATACCTGCAAGTATCCTTCTTGCAGATTATATGTGGTATGTAGCCTTTGAAGCATTGTTTCACAATCCATCTTTTGATGTCCTATGGTATTTCTCTTTTTTAGTTTTATTGCCAGTATCCCTGTTTCCGAATCTGATCAAATCTCTCTTACGAGGCCAGTTATCTTACCTTATGTTGATGTTTGGACCAGCAGGACCTTCATAAGATTATTGTTCTTCAGCCAGATCCCATAGCCTGTAGCTGTTCAATACCAACCACAAACATTCTTTCACATGTGATGAAGCCTTTTTAATTGTATAATTGTTGCCAGCAATGCACCTTTTTTGTTCTTCTTCCCAATTCCCATGATTACACTGTCTTAATGTGATTGCTTGGAAGAATTGATTTATGTTCTTATTCTGTCTCTCTCTGTGTCTCTAACACAGAGCTGAGAGTTCTGGATTGCTTGGGATGAGCTGCTTTCTGCTAAAATGGAAGAAGATAAGTAGGCTGCTGGGTTTGGAACCAGAGGACTTGCATTAAAATTTGAAGAAATAAGGTGGATTTTTTTATTTTGTATTTTTTTTTAACAAACCCAAATCTTCGGAAAGTGATATGAAATTTAAAGTGAGTGCTCAGGTGAAATGATGGAGGAGTAATTTCGGATCTTACCACATGGCTGAAATAATCTGGCATCCTTGCTATGTTGATCGTTCCTGTGTGTGGAACTCCATTGAAAAATGACCCATCCTGCATGCAGCTAGAAATGCGATCATGCTTTTATGGGGCTCAGTGAGGCATTGCATCACACTTGGCATTCTTTGAGAAGAATGGTGTGTAGTTTGTCTATTCCATTTTTTTGAGAATTCTTTAGCTTCCTTTTTTCTTAAAAGATTGTTCCACAACCTTTCCTTATACTTATCTCATATTTATATAAATATATAGTATAACTGGTATCACAGAAATGCAGAGAAACTAGAGGGAGGGAGTGGTAGCGTGATGGGGACTATGGTCTGCAGAAAAATGTGGTCCTTTTCCCAGCTTTCAGGTTACTATGAGCATACTATTAAACACAGTGTAACTAATGCACACCCAGCTTGAATCAATGGGAAACATCTTCTCTGTGGTATGGCCACAAGAGATGCTAGTGTTGGACGTTTTCAATACTAGTTGCTATTTAAAAATCTGTTTTCAACCTGGAAATGCTCTGACACTTGTCCTAACTTTTGTCAGTTAGGACATGAGTTTTGACACTTAAGTGTCAAAAAAGAGTAGCTGAGTTTAACAGTCAGCTAGTGAATATAGTTGTAATAACTTTAAAAGTGGACAAAGGGCTTTCAGAAGTTCTAAAAACTGCTTGATATTCTAATAAATGGTATTTTTTTTGTTGGTAACAGGTTCAGAAACTGTCACTCTTACTCCACATTCTCCTTCCTCTTTCTTTTTCCCCAACTAGAGTCTTTCCCCAGACACTTCCAGAGTTTAGATGGTAACAGGAGATGAGAAAAGTATTGGCAGTTCTGAGGTCTGTGCCTTCTCCCAGTAGAAAGGATGTAAGTGTAGGGTCATTGGCTGTCCTAACAATTGATTTCTTTCAACTTTTCTCTGCTGTAGTTTTGGCACAATTATACGGATGAAAGAATTTAAGATAAGTGACATCTGAAACCAGGTAAATTCTGTCAGAAATACCTCTGAAAGATCCTAACCAAGCATGTTTAAATATTCATGATTCAAATTATGATGGATCAAGTTGTAACATTCTTGACCTCAAACATTTAAGCTAGTTTCTCAAGCTGGAAACATTGCATGAGATGGGGACTGTAATGTGTTGGCAAGTGTGGTATTTTATTGTAGATAAATCATCCAGATTTTCTGTGGAAATGCAAGTGCATGGAGACAGAATTTTAATGATACTGGCTCTTTTCCTTAGAGAAAATGACTTTTTAGCTGGGTGCGCAACTATTGTGGTCAATAGTGAACTTGAGCTTGCTAATACAATTAAGATTTGGACTAACTTCTTGTATCCACGTTCTCTCGTAAGGTTAAGCTGTTGACTGCCCAGCTCGTAACGAACCATCCTCAAAGCCTGTAGAGGCGTGTGGGAGGCTAGAGGAGTGGTAAATATCCCCCTAACATCACTTCTAACTTGAATTGCCGGTTAATACTTTGTGCAAAAACAGCTTCACATGCGCTGCGTGGTGTGTAGATGGCGCTGTCAGACTGCTGTGCGGCGTCCGGCTGGACATCTGCGAGCTGCAGGGAGAAATACAGTCTGTGATGGTGCCCAGCTTATTTGCTCTATCAGCCGTATTCTTGCCTTTCCCCTTCAAAATTGTAGGTATCCTCAGGCACAAGACTGGATAGGGTTCAACTGGCTTCTGCTTATCTGTGCTTCAGCAAGATGGCAATGTGTGCTATTAATTACTAAGTGCAGAGCGGGGAGGCTCAGTGGGTGACGTAAGGCTGGAGAGACTGCCAGGCCATGAGATCTGCATCATATTGGCACCGATGATAAGACATGGGAAAGGACAGGTATTCCTGCTACCTCACGTGGAAGCTGCAAAATTAACACTGTGAGCATGGCACAGGAGTACTGAGGAGAAGCCTTGTTTATTCCTATCACAGCTGTAATTAAATTTATAATGTTACCTGTGCTAGCTGGTTTAACAGTAGCTCAATACATCTGCAGTATTTAGTGGTTACTTTTGTGTCTGAGTGCAGGCGTATTTCTGCAGAACAGCACGACCGTAAGTCATGCTGAAGTCTTTTGCTATTACTCGAACTGTTAAATGAACATTGCAAATCATGATTTTAAAGAAACAGAAATTGTTTCTTCATCATCAGAAGTCAAACGTATTTAAAAAATAGTGTTTCTCACAATACATTTACTTCTTTGTAATATATTTGTTGTTTGATATGTATAATATTTCTCCGTATACTTTCCATAAAATATTGGCAAATATTGCCCTAACTAAATTAACAGGGCATGTAGCTTAACTGATTCACTTGCTCATGAAGTGCTTGGCTTCAGCTTGTGAACCTTCCAGTTTTTACCCATAATAATTTTTATTAACAGTCATGTTAATGCTCTCATTACATGTCTCTGGTGGTGTGGTTGTGTCATGTTAAACAACTTTAATTTAGGTTATTTGGGAGGAAGGGAAACTGGGATATGTTGTTGAAGTTTGTATTTACCAGAAAAGCAGTGGATGCTTCTCAGTTTGGTGCTGCAAAGCCTGAAGTGTCCAGCTGAGAGTGCGCTTATACCACGTTACAAGGTGCAGTGTAAAGGTGCACAAACCAGTTCAGCACCTTGTGTTTGGTAGCATTGACTTCTGCAGAAGCTAATTTAACTTCTTGGAATTTCAATGTAAACTTTATTTAGATAGACATATCTCTTACTGGGTGGTTTTGTTAGGTAGCCTCATATCTCTGCAGCAGTGTACTGTACAGGCATAATACCAGAAATGGTATGGAGAGGAACTCAATATCCTAGAGTTCATAAGAGAAGCAAAGGGTGTGAATGAGAAGTGAGAAATTTCTTTCCAGCCCTCTGAGGTGATTGGTGTTCACCCCCTGGTTTCCTTCCAGAAATGGCCTACTTTCATTATTTACTTGTTGTGGTTAGCTTTTTCAGGTGTGTGGAAGGTCTTCATCCCTCTCTTCTAAGGGAATACATTCTTCTGAAACAAATTTTCAACCAGTTAGCTGTAAAAGTAAAAATCAGTGGGAGCTTCTTTCTGTCAGATGGTATGATAATCAGTGTTAGCTGTGAAACCTGTGGTCTGCTTAGAGCTGTTAAACCAGCTGAAGTGCATTTGAGCAGAGTGAGATCAGAAGTGGTCTTGTTTAAAGGAATCAGCTGGAAACAGATACTTAAATCCTAACTGCCTTTATGACTTTTTCTGAGAGGCTAGAGAATTCTCAGGCAGGCTGAAAACCCAAACAGAGAAGGTTTCTTCACGGATGTATTTAGCATGCTTCATTGTTATTATGTTTTTTGTTAAGTAGTTACTGGAATTACTGTATTGTGTTACACTCAGTTATTCTAGAGAAGGTGTTTGCTGTGGGGCGTGGTTTCATGGTTGTTTTTTGGGTTTGTTTGGTTGTTTTTTTCCCCCTGACAGTCTTTTCCCACCTTCATTGGGTCCTTTGTAAGTGGTGGGTGTGGTGTGTGAGGGGTTGGATTCTGCTTTCATTGTGAGTGAGGCTTCTGACCTCCTTGCAGAAGACTGACCTGCTGAGTTGTGATAACTTACTGAAGCCCGTATGTGAGCAGTCTTCTGCTAAACAGTTAGCACAGATTTGGCCCAGTGCTGACAAGAAGCACAGGGAGCAGGGGAACTGTGACTGTATAATTAACTATCTTATAAAGGCAGTTGGTGTCACCTAGTTACTTATATTCAATATTCTGCTTAGCCTGGCTTGTCCAGATATGTGATAATGAGATGACTCGCCTTTTCAGCAAGTATACCCTAGTGCTTCTGTTCTTGACCAGTATTATTGTTAAACTTCTTTCAGTGTGTAGAAGTACTTGAGTAATCATAATCTGAGGAAGCTTCTAATCCTGGAATGATAAAAGATCCTCCCAGTGTTACTGCTAACTCTGTAGTTGCATGAGTTGGTCTCGGATGTATTCAAACAATTATTCTCAGGTGTATTCTGAAATCTATTTTTGGAGGTAGCAATGTCCACTTTATGGAGTATACTTGAAGTTTAATTTGCTTTGAATAGAATTATTGCTTTCACTGTCTTCAACTGCCAACTTCATTATCTCCAGGTTATATTTTCTGATAGCATCTTTTTAATTACTATTTCATCACTCAGGTTGGTTGTTGCCTTTTTTTTCCCCATTAGCAATTTTCTTTTCCCATGTGGAACATGTGACCACTTTGAGGCAGGGGAGTGTGTGGGGGAGCAGGGGGAATCTCCCTCCTGCTTCAATTTTAGGACCAACTGTGGTTTCTGGCTCCTGCTTATACGTATGTCTCCTTTCCTCTTCTCTGTTGTCCTCTTTCTTTCGGGAAATGTTTCAGTAATGTTATGGGGATGTGTGCTTTTCTTTTAAGTACACCTGCCTTGTTATGCACTCTTTTATACTGTAGATAATCTGAAGCTGTGAAGAAATGAGTTTTTCCTACTGTAGTAGCTTTTTACAATGTGCAGAGATTTTTTTTTCATGAATAAACAAACAGCTTTCTTCTCACTTTACAAGTTACAAACAAGATTTTCCTTGTTATCTGTTGCTTAAAATCCAAGCAGTTACTTCTGCACCCTGCAAATGTGAATGCTTATTATGCATGTCTTTGACTCTTCAGATCTGTGTGCAGGCTTCCTGGCTGAAAGCAGTGGTTCAGGGATTCTTTCATTACATGCACAGTCTTGGTCTGCAGTGTCAAAAACTATTACTGAGAGATAATACTTTGACCTGTGTATAACGAACTCTTGATCTCAGTTGAGTTCCCTGTGGACACATGTCTAAGGCATATAAGTGGTTTTAGTAAGCACTAATTGGCACTTTGGTTTGCAGTTGCAGCAGTATGCAAGGGCACGCACGCAGTTTTGTCATATAGAGTTCATTTTTCTGATTATGAAATGCATTTTTGCTGCCACCAATGTTATGTTATAGGGCTCCTGCTTTGAATCCTCCCACTTTTGAAATGACTTCTGCATTAGTCTATGACCCTGCAACGTTATCAGAATTAAGGATGTGACGTTCTAAAACTCCTATTTAGAATCCAAGTACAAGTCCAGGCTAAGAGCCTTTTGGTTCTGCTCTGAAAACTAAGTACTACTAAGCAAGCAGGTATAGATAAGAAAAGTGAAAGGCATTGTACCTTTCTCTGTACTGCAGTCCTCTTTGGAGGTGTGGTACCTTTTTGAAGAATCATTGGACTTGCTGGTTGCTATGTTTAGAAGTTTAACTCTTAAAATAAAAAAAAAAAATTGAGTTCTAGATAACTTTACAGCTTTTGGAAAGACACTAACAGTAATATTATGAGGCTAGAGCCTTATTTGGTATCAGGGCTGAAACTGCTTACTATGAGCATCCCTGGGAAACTTTTTGATGTAGTGTCTTATTTCTGCTGCTCTGCACATGTAGGGTATTAGCTCACCATTTTAATGGAATCCTTCTCTTTTGTAATAACATATTTTACATAAAACTCTTCTTTAAAGGGGAAAAAAAGAAAGTAGGGGACCATGGACTTCCTATGGAAGTTAAGCAATGCGTAAGGTGTTCTGTGTAGCTTGTCAGCTTCCTAATGATGTTAAGATCCAAATAGTCACCTCTGCAGTGTTGGCTTTTGGCAAAACTCGCTTGAAGATGGATTTAAAGAATGTGTCTTTAATTTCTGCACAGAATGTGGTTCTGTCAGGAGGATCCACGATGTTCAGGGACTTTGGACGACGACTGCAAAGGGATTTGAAGAGAGTAGTGGATGCAAGATTGCGGCTTAGCGAGGAACTCAGTGGTGGTCGGATAAAAGTAAGAAAGAACTTCAAGTGCGTTGATTACATGAGAAGTGAAAGAAATAAAGTTCGGAATTTTCACCTCACTAGTGAAAATGCAGTGTTGTAAAATGAGTAGTATATATGTATGTGTTGCTAAACATGTTGGTAGCCTTGCAATGTATGACATGTCTTTACAGGAACCTTAAAGTTACTGTGAGCAGTCTCTCAGGGCATTTCTGGTTTCCCTTCTAGGAGATATGTGATCTTAGCAGTAGGCAAGAGGGATTTAACTGTTGTGTCCTTCAGCATACTAATCGTGAAGAGTTTTATGACTTGGTCTCCTAGGGAACGTGGCAGACTGACTAATAAGTGTGAGATAGGGATGTGAATGGAGGGCTGAAGATGTCTGGGTCTGAGCATTTTCAGTTTGTAAGGATCTTGCCAGAAAATGTAAACCAACTAAATACAAACTGTTTTTCTTAGCCCAAACCAGTTGAAGTTCAAGTGATAACACATCACATGCAGCGTTATGCAGTTTGGTTCGGCGGTTCCATGCTGGCTTCAACAGTAAGTCTTTATCAAAATTGTTCTGAATTTTTTTTTTGTTGCATATTGTCTTCTGGCTATATTTGATCTGAGCACTAAGTTTTAAGCCTTTTCATTGTGACAGCCTAAACTGTGTCACATTCTGCAATCCTTACACAATTTTTATCTCAGTAAAATTTATACAGGGCAAGTGGGAGCTTTACTTGAGTAAGGGTATAATGATTTGACATAATTCTGAAGTAGTTTTTATGTGATAGTGGCAATATAGTCCCTTTATTCTTGAAGTCGACACTAGAGGTTAGTTAGGGCTTCAGGAATACAGGATCCACATCAATGGTCTTAAACCCGAGAGAGAAGCAAATACAGGAAAATGGGAGCAATTCCTGTCTCCAAAGTGGGATTGCTTATTGCTGTGTTTAAAAGCAGTCTTCTGTCCAGATAAACTTTTCTTGATTAATTGTATTCATATCCTAATATTTCTAGTTTTATTCTGTTTTAAAAATGTAATGCCATGTCATAAAGCTGCAGTCTACAAAAATGTTAAGGCATTAGTTTATTTGTCGTTTTTTCTGCTTGATATATTCTTATGCTTTTGAGAGGATTTGTTTTATATTTTCATAGCCAGAGTTTTTCCAAGTATGTCACACCAAGAAAGACTATGAAGAGTATGGCCCTAGTATTTGTCGTCATAATCCTGTTTTTGGAGTCATGTCATAACGCTCGTCTAATGAAAACGATCTCCGATATCTTGCTGGTGAAGAAACTCATGTAATGCAGAGGAAGGCAGCAGATACTGTAAATACTGAAGCAAGATGTGGTTGTCTCTTGGAAGCATTTGGATCACCACCGTGCACTAAAGCACAACTTACAGCCCCAAGTCATTTCAGTAAAAGCCATTTCTCTGCTGACTACTTTAAAGCCTATCCTTCTTTCTTCCTAAATGTGAGGTAATTGAAAATAGGTAAGTCTCGGTTTAGGAGGTTGTGCAAATACTACTGAAACTGAATCTAGAAGAATAAGGCAGTGCTTTACTGCTTGTGGAAAGATTTAAACCTTTCCCACTTTTGCCCTGATTCTGCAATCAAATCTTTAGCAATGAGCACTAAATACCACATTGCCTTCAGGGGAGTTGGAATGGATGCAGGTACCTGCCCAAATGGATTAGATTGCAGGATTGGGACTGTACTTTGTAAATGTAGGTTTTTCATATCATTTTGTATTTTATGATATTGGTAGGGTGAATTGATGACTAGTTCTAAGCACGAACAGCTATCAATGTCATGGAGTGATGTTACGCATTTCCAGGTGTGAGGCATGTATTGGAGTTGTGCTGGTATTTTTTTTGGCAAAAAAAAAAAAGCCATGTATGCTAGAAACTGATTTGTTGTTTGGATGACACAAACTAAGTGATTTACAATATTGTATGAAGTTTATTATAGCCACTGCTACTTCGTTTTGAATTTTCTGAAACTGTTTTATAGAAGATGATGTTTTGTTTTGATGTTGGTGAGTGGTGGATGACACACGGGCCTTGCACCAGTGAAATAAAAGCTGTTAACATCTTTATGAATGTTTGTGGTAGTCATGATTTACATACTTGTCCATTTTATTTCACAAGGTTAGCTTTCCATTTATATGTCAACGTACATGGAATCATAGTTGGAAGGGCCCTCTGGAGACTTCTGGTCCAGACTCCTGCTCAGTGCAGGGCTCACTTCAAGGTCAGATCTGGTTGCTCACGAGCAGTCAAGTTTCTGTGAATGTGTTCCTTAACGTCACTGGCAACCTGTTCCAGGGCTTAACTACTCTATTATGGGTACATGTTGTTTTGTGGTGGACATGCTGTTTGTTCTTCTATGGTTTAAATCTAAACAGAGCAGGAAATTCTACTTATTTTGTCTGTGCTGATATTTAGCTGATATCTGTCAGCAGAGATTCTGTAATAGTTTGTGTAGCCCGATAAGAATTTTACAAGACACATCAATTTGGTTTTAACTGGCATAGAGGGATTGAGACCAAACAATTATTTGTTCAGCATAAATTAGAAATTAAACAAAATGGGACTTCATGACTCAAGCCTGATTCTGAATGCTTTTGAACTTAAAGCTCAGCTCTCAGGAGAAACACATTGAAGCTTACTTTGCTCAATCCTCTCACTAAGAAAGAAATGGGTAATCTAATATAACGTGTACTGTTTCAGCTTGTTCCAGTATTACATCAGCTTGTATATGTTTAAATCTGTTTCAAGTTTGTCACTGCATTGCTGGCTAGTTGAGTTTTTGGCCTGTACGGCAGGATCCAGAACCATGGGGACAACGTGGCTGGAGTCAGGCTTCAGAGGAATATTTACACGTTTAGTGCATTGAGCAAGTGTGGGCTGAAACACTGACATGCTCACTTGGTGCTACAAAATAGGGAATGCTGGGCATGTGGCATAACGATGTGTTACTCTGTCGCCTGCAGCCAGTTTTAGCCAGGGATTGAGATATCTCAGAGTTAGCAAGAGGTGGCATTTTTGGTCCACACTTCTGACATAAGGCATGGGCACCTATTTTTTGGGGGGAGAAAACTTCTTTCAAAAAGCAAACAAGACTCACTTTGAAAACAAATGAGGAAATGTGCTCATGTTCACTCTTCATTATTGGGGGGGGGAAAAAAAAAAAAATCGATAGTAAGAAAACTAATACAGAATGTTCAGATGTCCCGGAGCTGAGTTCCTCTGTTCTTCAACTTTTTGGAAGACTGACCTGCCTATCACAGTACAGACATGTGAGTTTTTACAGTCATTGGGCGGAAAAAAATTCAAGATGAGATGTGTCAGAGAACAAATGTAAATGTGAGTTGTTGGCCCCTTTTCTTCTGTCTTGCTGACTACTGTTGGGCTAATTTAAGCTTGTTAGCAAGTAAGCTTGCCTTTTCAGTTATGGTTATGGATTCCTTGTAAATAGTTAATGAATAAACACAAGGGTCTGTGAACGGCAAGTTGAAAATTGATTCCCTAACCTGCTGCTTTGGGCGCTCACCTGAGAAGGAGCACAGGCATTGGGTTTGAATCCTCTTGGACAGAGGAAGGAATTGAACCCAAGACTTAAAGCCAGAAGGGCCAGCAGGTATCTATTCTGCCTCCAGACACTTAAACACCACCAGTTACTAGTGCACTTCTGCAAAGTGTGATTTCTTAAGAAGTGCTCTCTCTAAACCTAATGCATCAAGGCAGATTTCTGGAGCCTGGTGAGGGTAATAGTTTGCTGCTCTAATAGCTTGCTGTTGCTGAAGGGGTTGTGGTACTGCTTTGTCCCTGGAGCAGGCTCTGGTGATCACAGGACACTTCTGTGAGATGACTTAACATGCTAACCTTGCAGAAAACTCTTCTCACCCCCGTTTTCTTGAATGCAATGATGTGTCAGATTGGCTCACCATGTTTCGTGAAACTGCAAGTGTATTGAATAGAACAATGAACCTGGACCTAAACTGGTCTTGAGCTTTGCTGCTGGTTGCTTGATGAGTCTTGTGAAGTTGGTTCCTCTGTTCTGTTCTTTTCTTACTGGCTTGTAAAATGCTTTGAAAATCTATTGAAAAGCACTGTAAAGATGTAGGTCAACAGCATTGCGTCAGTGGTGGGACTGCATGGAGACAGAGCATAGGTAGGCTAAATTGCAGCGAGAAGTTCAGTCTGATCTGCATAGTTATAACTGGGGCTTCTGGCTGCGTTGAGGGCTTATGGTACCATAGCCCATTAGAAAAGGGGATTACCTGTCCCCATCAACTGGTTAGCAAATTATGTGTTTTAGCCTTGATGAACTTTGACTTTATTTGAGTCAGTGCTTTATTTATGCTCTAAAAGTGCAAGGTATTGTTTCCTGCTACCGATCCTCTGAGCCTTTTCTTTTTTTTTCAGTAGTATTTAAAGGCACTTAAGGCTTTTATGAACCTGAAGAGCATTGTGCACATGTTCAGTGTGGTACTTTCAATTAACTACAATTAGTGAAGTCTTAATATGAACTGGGGTACTGATCTTTCTGTAAATAATTCATTCTTTATGATCACTGGGTTCTCTCTCATCTGGAAAAATTACTGTTGTGCAAACAAGCGTTGGAGATGGAACAAGTGAAAAGCTTATTTAAAACCACCAGGGATACTGAGCAGAGAGATGCAGCCTCCTGCTTAATTGAAAAGTGCATTGCATAATATTAAAAAGTGCTGTGTGGTGGTTGTCAGGTAGTTACAGTGAATGAAAGCTCAGGTAAAACTATGGCAAAGGAATAGCCACTTACCTCATTTTTATACAGTGGTCTCTTGCAAAACATAAAAAAAACCCACAAAGAAACAGTTGAAGGAGAGTGTCCGTATAATTTTCCAACTTCTTAAGTTTCTTTCACGCAAGCTGAATGTATATGATGGAAGAAAGAGGCAGAATTTGTACGTATTCTTACTGTTTATTCTTACTGTTGATCTGATGATTTTCCTGTAAACACTCAGGGCCTGACCTGAAGTCAGTGGAAAAGACTTCTCTTTGGCATTATTGATCCTGTAACGTTCTAGATTCCTTTCCATTTCTTCCTGCCAACTACCATGTCAGTCTTGACCATGCTGCATCATTTTGGGCAAGTCACTTCATTTCTGTATGCTTTTTCCTGATGTTTTCCTAGGGACTGCCTCTTAGACAACACCTTAGCATTCGTCTGCTCTGGCATAACGTATCAAATCCTTGGGTGCAGATGTTTGACATGATCACTTTGGCTTCAAAGAGAGTAGCATAATAATATCCTGCGGGCAAGTCATCTCATTCTAGGATATGCATCTAAAACAGGTTGGTTGACTCATCCTTTGGCAGTGCTTTCTCCATTCATTTGACTATAAAAATATATGATGTCTAGCACAGATGTTGCATCTTATTCTTACAGGCTCAAAGTTAGAGGAAAAAAAAATCCCATCCTGGTTTTGGTCTCTGGGCACTGCAGATGGTATGCACTAAAGCAGTGTGGTGAGGGAGCAGGCTCACTGAGGAGGAGGAGGGCTGGTTCACTGCACTATACCCATGAAAAGTGATGAAGGATGAGTGCTATGCTGCTTTAGCTTCCAAATGACTTGAGTATTTTTTATCTTAACGTTATTTAAATGAACAACCTCTGTGGCCCTGCTTGTATGTTCACAGCTTTAGTCTAACTGTACCAACGTGTTATGTGTTAATTACACTTTCTACCTGTTTTTAGGAACGGTTTAAGAGTAATTCCTGTAAACTGCAGCTTATTTACATGGAAGGTAAGGATGTGCTAGCACAGCAGTTTTGATGTGCCTCAGGAAGCACTTGGGTGTCTAACAGATGCCATGTTGTGTCCTCACAGTGTTAGCACAGAGCTCCTGTGAGGCAGTGGCTTTCTCATGTGTACCAGCACTCATCACATTGTTCAAGAAGGAAATTTTGTCCACTCTATATGCAGTGCTGTTTAAATGGCATTCATGTCTTGCAGCACTCTCCTGCCAGGCAGGTGAAAGGCTCCGGAGCCAGCCTAAGGATCTGTCTGCTGCCTTCAGCTATTGTTGGAGTAGAGGTCAAGCTAAATTGGGACATTTGGATTATTTTTTCAGCTTTCCCTCTGGTGAAATTGGGAAGAAGAGGGAGCACTTTGTAACTCCTTAGGGATTTAAATGAGACTTTAATTTTTTACCAATACATTACAATAAAAGCTAGGTGTCATACTGGGGAGAGGCATGGGGTTCATAAGTACCTGTAAATAATTAAACAAACTCCCTGTTGCCTCTCCTGCTTCTCTAGTGCTGTTTCCCTTTAAGTTCTCTTGAGTTCAACTGATGAACATAGCTAGGTTATATTATTAGTCATTGTTTCTTACTTATATCCACTTTGAAGTTTGGTACTCCTTTGCTTGTAGTCCCAGGAGCCTGTTACATCTTCCCAGTTACATCAGCTGTTCTAAAATTAAAGATTTTACATTTCCCAACAAACACAGCATCTTGTGTTATAAGTGAATACTTGGAAAATCACGAAGGAATTTTTTTCCTCACTTTCAATTTATCTTCCTCTGTAATTAGAGCAAGATGAGAGTTTGTGATGCCTTTGCAATCATGTGTGTCTCCATTTTAAGAAGCGGTGCCCTATTATGTCTGTTCTGCATCAGTAAATAAAGGAGCAGTGTGGTTTAACTAAGAGGCTGCATTCATCTCAAGCAATTTTTCAGCAGTTTGTGCTATTGTTTTTCCAGCACCCTGTGGGGTAATGACAAGAGTTGCAGCCACTTTTACAAAGGGAAAATTGTTCACTGCCTTTGACAGGTGGTAGATACTGTATATGAAAGAGAGATACATTTTTAATGCAAACCTGTATTGCTCATAATTCTATTTCTACTGGTAATCTGTAGTTTGGTACAGGAGACAGATGCTTTGGGTCAGTTCCAGTAAGGATGTAGTAAAAACAAAATAGAAGTTAACATTGCTGAGGCGGCAGGCACCTACCTGGCCCACAGAGTAGCTCCAGAATTGGCAGCTGAGTGATAAGGGTCCCCACATCTGGACTAGTCACTTAGGGTGACTGGAATTAGTTTATGAGCAGGGACACAGCCAGACCCTAAGAAATAGTAGGCATGACTGTCCCCTAATTCTTGTCCTTTCTCTGGAGCATCAAAATGCTTTAGGTACACTTTGGATTCAGAAACAGGATGCGTTTTGGGAGGGGGTTGCATTACCCTCCTTCAGAGTTCACTAACTTGGCAGGGCTCAGCCTTTTTAATGTGGCAAGTGATGCCTGCCTCTAAGGTACCAACCTTGAGGTACGAAGAGCTGCTGAGGAAACTTCTCGTCAGGTTGAAGTTGTCTCTCTTTCTTTTGAAGTCTCTTACACTAGGAGAGAATGTGAGAGGCTGGATCTAGCATCCAGGACTGGAGTGGGCAAGTTCTAATTTCTACATTTGAACTGTTTATGCATTTGTAGTAGTAATCATTGCTTAAAAATACAAGTAACTCTTGGATCAGTGAAGAGGTTCTTGAACACTGCGTTACCTACCTGAGAATAGTGGCTAGGTTCCGAATTATGTTTCCTTTTAAGCTTTTTCTTTCTGGTCCCATATGCTGTATGTGCTCTTAGACTGTAGATAAGCAAAAGGTTTAAGCAAACTCTTTCAGCTTCCTTGGCTCTTATTTTCTAGGGTAAAAACAAAATGTTGGTGATGTCCGTGTGGAGAACATAAATAAGAGATGACCAGAAGAGTAGTCCTTAGTAGTACTTGGGTGTATGGTCTGTTATGGTTTCACTCCGTTTTGGACTGGGTCAGCATTTACTGCGGTTTAAGTCCTCATAACTTCTTGCCAAAGAATTGCTAGAAACCTATTTCTGCCCTTTGCTTGATGGTTGATTGATGTAAGTAGCAATTTATGACAGATTTCTTTCAGTAGTTTTAATTTGTGCATCCAGTAAGGTACTCTAGAAAACCAACTATTGGTGCAACAAATAGGCCAGGTGAGAGTAGAAATCCTGATGTTTCTAGGCTGTGTATTCTGATGCTTATTAATCTTGCTTCTTGTTTAATAGCCTGCATCACTGGCTATGCTTATTGCTTTTACTGTGGCTTGCTTGCAGAATGTTTTAGTACATTTGTTCATCTAGTTGTATGATATGTCTATAATGCATTAGATGATATTGCCAATTAAAGGGTTACAGCTAGGATATAATTATGGCCCTGTGGAATAAAGTTTTCAAATTGTTCTGCTGCAGTCTATAATTATACTGTGTGTGCCCCGATGCCAAGGATTAATAGGGGAATTACAAACTATTCTCCTGTAACATGCAGTTCACAGATAGGCAGTTTACAGTTCACTGGCTTTAAGGAGCTAGTGACCTCTCATGGGAAATGTTTTTAAAGGATACTGTCCAGTGGAATGTTTTTGTGTTATATTATGCTTGTTTCCCTCCCTCACCCTGAGTTTATCACGTGGTGACTAGTCAGGGTAGCTCAGATCTTGAGTAGACAACCCTTAAATTGGAGTATTAAGGAAGTGAAAACAGACAAGCTTCAGTAGACAGCCTTACACTGTTAAACTTGCTCCTCTTTTGCGCTCTTCCTTCACACCAGAGACATCTCAGCGAGATGCTCTGGATTCTTCATCTCCGTGGAATGGAGGTGGGAGCCTTCATGATATATTGTTACATATTACACGAGTAGTAGGATTTAAACATTTTATTTCTGTGTATCTGAAATTGATTTACTCTAAGAACCTCTGCAATCAATGCTTCTCTGAAGAACTGCAGTTGTTTAGCTGTAATGAAGATAAACCAATGTTGATGCTATTTAAAATGGATGAGAATGTAACTAAAGATCGTCTTTGAAGTGGCGAAATAGCGCTGAACTGTTAGTTGAATCCCCAAGTGGGAAACTTCGGCTTCTTTCTGCCAAATTACAAGTAAACTAAATGCCATTTAATTTTCTGTGAACTTGGATTACTCTCTTTAAGGGTAGCATCAAACCTTACATTAACTTCGAAATGCAACATCTTACTTCCCATGTCAGTTCTGAGTGGTTATAGTAATGCTTGTAAATTAAGCATGCTCAAAACCCTTCTTTGGCACTGAGACCCACTTGCATGAAACAGCCAGTTCTTAATAAACTCTCCTGACTTTGACAATAAAGTGACCACACGTGGACTGCCATTTGGGATGGTCTCTGTGCTAATTCCTGAGCTGTGCTCTGCCGTTAGTTGCCTCAGTGACAATTGGCCATGGCCAAAACGGTACTATGGATCACGCTTACAATTTAACAGTGTAGTTGATGGCACCCCCATGCCTGGGAATATTCCTCGTCACTGTTTTCAAACAGGCTATTTTATTTTCTTAAGGCTCCAGATCTTTGTCATGCTGTTTTTTACATGAATCTGATTTATGTTTTAGGAGAATGCTTCTACTATAGTTGCCAAAGAAACATGAACCTTGGGCTGTCAGATAACAATGATGAATAAAAATATTTAAATATTTTAAAATATCATTTTTAAGCCTGTGTTACGGTTCTTAATGTCAGAATAATATTTAAATGTATAATTTCTACATAAGAGTACAGGTCAGCTTATACTCTTTAACTTTCTGTAGCATGGGGTGGCAGGTTTTGCAGTTTTCATAGTTAACAGGGTTCTTTCCTTAGTCTCTTCATTTCACTATTTTGCGTGAGTTGCCATTATGTAACCTCAGTAAGGCTCTCAGATTACAGAGATGTATCTAGCATCTAATTTCTCTTTGAGAATCTTTCCTCCTGATGGGAGCATGTGAGAAGGAAAAAGAACCCAGCTTGACTCTTATATTTCTCTGGATGGCTTTACGGAACTATAAATCGACCAATTTGTTCTGGAGTATTGCCACAAATAAGGCCTGGCAGCTGGAACTAGCCTGCTATGTGCATTGCATGAACATTAAAGCTCCTACGTCTTTCTCTTCAGGCAGAAGCTGCTTTGAAATTGTAGTCAAAATTCTTCTTTCTCCTTTCATGTCTGTATGGTGTTTCCCCTGTTCCACCCCCCACCCTTGCCCCAGTTTTCTTCCATCTTGGACCTAAGAAACTTGCATGGATGTTTTGATGAAATGATTAAATGAACAAAAAAGGTTGGCTGTGATGGCACTTTTCAGTGGAAAGGAGAAGACTTTTTGGGCAACTCTGCTAGAAATAGTTTCTTTGCATAGTCATTTTTCAGAACAAGGAATACAATTTCCAGTATTTGGCAAGATGTAGTCTTTTGAACCTGTGTGTTCCCAAATGGGTCAAAGTTAATTAAATTGTAAAGCAGAGTTAAATATGCTGCTAGATGCAGTTGCCATCATGGTTTGCATAGCAGCAGAATAGCACTGAAAAATAAATTGTTAATAGCAGTGGAAGACAAGTTTAGTGGTGTCATTTTTTTCAAAGCCAAACGTTGCTTTCTTTTTCATAGCCTAGGCTGTACGCTTCTAATAAAAACCAAAGAAAGCAAATCTTTCACAGAATAGTAATTTAAATCTGTCCTGTGAGTTGGAGACACTGGGTCATGAGTACTCCAAAGTCTTAGTAACTGAACATAACACTAAAATTAATTCCCCTTTCCTCTTCTGGGGCTAAATGTAATCGGGCAGTACTATCATCAGTTAGTGCACAGATAGAAATATCCAAAAATTACACCAAGTAAATTGCGGCAAAGCCAACTCAGTTCTTTCTCAAGGGAAGGTCTGCTTGTTCCAATCATGATTTGCGCCACGGGCTTTTACAGCAGGACTGCAAAAATCTTATAAAAATTGTATTAGAGTAGGATCAGCCATCCTTAAACATATTAGGCTTCCAGCTGTGAGCAAATTTATCCCAGAAGCCCAGGGAGTTCTGTGTGAGGTTCCTAATTTTCTTAAAATCTTTCTTTAATGGTGTCTATTATTAAAGCTATTTCTTCCTCCTGGATGTGTACAAAGAAACAAGCAGCTCGTGATTAAATGCATGTTGGGGTCCTGGCCGTAACACTTACTGATTCATGAGCCATTGTGTCTTCAGAAGCAAAAAGACAATTACGCTCCAGAGAGCACACTTTAATTGTTCAAATAGGTACATTAAACTTTTATGGTTGAATAATAAATTATGTGAAAGTAGATCTGCCTCTTTGCAGCTACTTTTTATCTTCTCCAGCCACCACCAGAAATCACCGGGCAGATCAGCAGCCTGGAGATCGTTCAGGTAGCTTCTGACCATGTCCTGTGGGTTGGTGCTCACAGGTTGCCTTTGTTGGGATTGTGTTTTGGCTTCCGCTGCCTTCAGAGGGATAGTTCTGTAGCTTCCTGAAGTAGCTGTCACTTGAAGTGAGATGCCCTGAATTAAGCATTAATGTTTTTTAAAATGCATGTAAGAAAAGAAAAGGGCTGGCTGGAGTGGAAATTAAAATAGCATTGAAAATGGCTTGGTTACTGTATTTTATGATCAGGCAGAAGTGTAATCAGGCACAGCACTCCTGAGCTGGAGAATGATCATAACAGGCAAGAGCACACATACAGTGTGGACATCAAAGTAAAAGCCACCTTTCTTTAAATGAGGCAAGTTTAAAATAAATTAGAATAATCCATTTTCCTCCTTCACTCCATTCTGGGCTCTGCTGAAATTCCCAGTAACATATCCAAGCAGCATCAACTATGAGGATGATTTCTGGATTGGCACAATTGGGAGCTGAACTGGGATCAATTAGATCATGGGAAAGGCACAGTCCTTGAGCAGAACCCCGTTAGCTTTGGCTGTCCCAAAGCGGTACCGGTTTAGTGAACAAGACTTAAGGAGGATTCGTGATGGGCTGCTCAGCATTTTCTCAGTCAGATTAGGTTAGTCCAAAAAACATTTTTGATTAAGCACTTTTTCATGAAAGGAGTCTTTTTTTTGTGTGGAAAATAAAGCATTTCAATCCCCAAACTGGACTTGTTCTTTTCCAAATGATGCTAATATAAGTATTATAAATCCGGTACCACTGTTAAGCTGCACTTTCACGACAGATTGGCTCTGGTTGGGGTTTACCTTTCCTTTGGGACTACAGGCACGTGCTTCCAGGATTTCTCACATTTTTTTGTTTTTTCCACTTTTTTTTTTTTTTTGAGAATAAGTTTTAATTTCATTTGAGAAATCTCAAAAGAGTTTGGTTGAAGTGCTCTTTTGGTTTTTTAGGCAAAACTCCAATAAACCTCATATTTTGACCAATTTTACATACTGTCAGAGATGCACTCAGCATGCTACCAGACCTTCACAGCAATAATTAACAGCAGATACTAATTTTCTTCAATCCAGGTGATCTCTGATATTATCATGGAAATGGTGAGTGCTGACTAGAAGGACAAACATATGGCAGCCTGGCATGCCTGGTCAACACCAACATCTCTTGCTCTAGATCTCGGTTTTGGTTTTGGTTTTTTTTTTTTGTCTTGCCAACCATGCTGTCACAGTTCAGCTCTCTGGGCAGCTCTGTGAAGGACAGCAGAATGAAGATAGATGTGAGCGAATCCACCTGGAAGCGGATGTATTATGAAAAACTTGTTACTTTACAACCATTCCTTCTCCTGAAGGTGTCAGCTTTCACGTGAGGAACAGTCCTCACGTTTGATATTCTTGATTCCTTAGCGTATATTCAAGTAACTCACTGTTCCGTGCTGAGAAAACGGGGTTATAATCCTGAGATGAGGTGCTGTTTTTTAGGACAGAATTAATCTGTTCCGCTTTATGATTCTCAAAGATACCTAACTCTGAGCTCATCAGTTTTGGCTCCCTTTAAAATCCAAGGAGAGAAGTATGCACCCATGAGTGCAATTCGCACAGGTCTAAAATAGGTCAGACGAATGACTCTGTGGCACTGCCTGTTTTCTTTCCATGAAGTTAGATCAAGATACGCAGCGGAACTTAGGTGAGAAGAGTTTTCTTTCCAGAAACTCAAATCTGTGTCACAAGCTTGGGCTCAAATTTTCTGGTGGTATATCTGACAAGAACAGACGTTTGCTAACCCTTCAGAAACATTGGACTTTTTCTGAGTCTGAGAGCATCAGGTTAGGACTAAAACTTCCGAAAGGCTGAGAAAACCTTTTAGAAGGTTTACTCCTAGAAGCAGGGAAAGACCCTGCATTTCTTAATGAAATTTCTGGTAATGTTTTCACGTTGTCCTGAATTTGAGTTGATTCAGACATCCATTTACCAATTACCAGCTGATAGTAGCACTAAATTGAGTGTAATGGTCACGATCAGATAAACTGAGTGTTTATTCTTTCCATGCATCCTTTCTACATTATTCAGTTGTACTTTGTGATGGTGTATTTTAACTGCCTGGTGTAATTTGTGTGAGTCTGAATATTACATATTTTCAAAGGCGCTGGGTTTATGTGCAGTGTCAGAGCTGAGAAGGTTCATTTCACATTGCTGTTGTTTGTGACAGTGCTGCTTATGTTTAAAGATCTTTTGACATCTCTGAAATCATCCTACTCCTGGACTGTTGCTGTTCTTGGGTCCTTCCTTGTTTGTATTTCATGATTCTGCTTTTAAAGTTATTTTTCTTATCTTCACTGAGCTATCAACATCTCTTCCTTCTAACAAGCAATGCTGCAATGACTTGCGATATTGTGATTTATCAAGTGCTAGGGACATCAACTAAGGCATTTATTACAGCTTTGTAGTTCAGTAATAGCGAGTTCAGATTCCGGGATTCTGTCTTATTATCCCAAAGGCAGCTGTTAGTTCATCAGTGATTGTAATTCCCGTTCCTGGGTCTGCATCTGTTGCCACTGAAGGCAAAGACCAAAATTCTAAATAGCTTTATGAATTCATTTCATATCATTTGGGATCGCTTTAACCTTTTCCAAAACAGGAACCAGAGCTTCTGAGAAAAAGCAGACAGAAGAGGAGGAGGAGAGCAATGTGTTGAAGTTTAAACACATGCACACTGAAAAAAGATGGGGACTAAAAGCCTGAGCAACCCCGTGGGGGAAGGAGGGCAGCCAGCTCTCCTGTGGAGCCTGTTTATCAGTGTTTGTTTGCTAAATGGATACTAAGATGGAAGGCACTGTAGGGTTGAAGGGGCACTGTTACCTTGAGCCTGATCTTTTGTTTTTATTTTAATCTTAACGGGAATTATTAGACCTGAGACAGTCATGCTGTGGCTTTGCTGCATGTGGCCTTTTCAAAAGCTGCCTGCTCTTTTTGACATCTCTGATTGCCTGTGGTATTGATGAAGAATGTGACCAGTATTGACAGGGCTTTGAATACTAATGCCCAGCTCAGTGGTCCTTCTCATGTTCTTCCACAAAGCAGGGGATGTGGTGCTGAAGGTCTCGGTAAAAAAGCTGTGCTCTGGTTCCTGTGGTGTTGGCTAAAGTCCCTGTGCTATCGGTTAGCTGTTAGTGTAGCACGAGCAGAAGTAAAGAAGAACATAGAAGTCCCAAGTGTTCCCTTCACATAAATTTTAAACAAATAAATGACTAGTGCCAAATTCATTGGCCATCAGTTCAAAAATCACTTTTTGCCAGTCTGAAGTATTACCTGTGGTTAGCTTAGCACTTGCCTTTCAGGACGTTTGGACAACTACAGCTCGGTCATGTATTCATTGTTGCTATAAAACTGAATGCAGTGTTTCCATTCCCCACTCTCAGCTGCCATATGATGTTTGTTATTATACAGTGGCCATCTGTCATTCAAGCTATTCAGCTGCATATATATATCCAGCTATTTGTCTTGCATTGAAAATTACTGCCAAATGTCCTGGTGTTTCAACCACGCTTGCTTCTCGTAAGGTCATTACCTGTCTGATCCACTTACATTCTATAGTGAACAACAGCAATTGCCATTGACATCAGAGCGCCAGCCGTCAACCGCCTCTGAATTTTGAGGCGCATCCCAAGTTCCTCATCACAACATGATTCAAATGGTGAAGGTAAGTTAACCCATTAAGAATGACTCTGAAGAAGCAAAAGACGTGCTGTTATCTACACTTATTTGTATCATTATACCTGCTCTTCAACCCACATCATGAATTGTACGGTTAAAAAGGGTGAGCTCGTAACAGAGAACAATATATTCCGTGTTACAGGAATAACACCCTCCGCTTACATGTGGGTTTCCTTTTTGCATGTCAAGAATTGTACAAGGTGGCTGAATATTTTTATGGCCTCTTCACAGGTGGAGGAACAAAGGCAGAGGACAGTAAATGACTTGCTGTAGAGCATACAAAGGATCAGTGGTTGTGTAGAAGTATCAAAGGCTCCTCTCCGAGCCCAGACCGGAGCATTTGCCCTGCTTACACACAGGGCTATTCATATTCTCTCGCTGTGGGCTGCCGTTGTACTAGGACGTTACTCTGGGGATAAGCTTCTAATTAAATTGTTTACAGATGAGTGATTTGCTGGACTACCCAGACGGTAGTAATAAAACTGACTTTCCTGAGGGTGTGGGATGTTACAGTAAGAGGTATTTCAGCTGCATTGGTCAGGAGTGCTGAGCACATCACGGGGATTTTAGGTTCATTGCAGGAAAATTTTCCCTGTGAATGCACCAGGGGAAGTGCGGCAGCTCAGCCCATGCTCGTTCTTTCTGAATGACTGACTGAAGCCATACAGGCAGCTCAGATGTTGGTCCTTGTAGTCTATATTGATGCTCTTCAGGACAACATCATTTTCTTCATCTGGACATCTGGAATCCATCACGTGCATTTCCTATGTGCTGTAACGGTGTCTTTTGAAAGCGTACTATGGCTATGGGATGTCGGTGGTTGTAGCAGACCAATATTTCATGGGTGAATGCTCCTGGATAATGTTCATTTATTTGGTTATTCGTTGGCAGCTTTAGAGCAAAGTTTGTGAGACACCAGCACACACACAGGGGCAAATGTCTCTTGCCTCCTTGGCTGGGAAGGATCTTGACAATTGATGTTTCTGGCAGCAAGGTGGAGGTCTGGGGTGCCTGGGAAGGAGTGACCTATAGAAAGCATGCACAGGAGAGCAGGTAGCAGCCAGGATCAAGCAACTGTTGTTTTTTCCAGGCTAAAACCAGAAGAGCAACAACAGTGGCTGCAAACAGGACCTCTTGTCACTCACTGGTACTGGGGAAGGTGTCTTCAGTTTACCCTCCTGCTTGGGAGCACAGTGCAATTCTGTTAGTCAAGCTGTTACAATACGTCAGGCATAACTGTAAGAGCTTCCTTAGGGAGTCAAAATTAGTGTTAATTCACTCAAATGGCTGCATTACTCTGGAGTGCATTGACTTTTGAACACAAAGAGTTGTGGGGCACAGAGGGAAGGGGAGGAGGGTTGTGCTGACATTTAGTATAAAGCCTGTGGGCACCTGATGCTGTTTTCTCTGCACGCTTTTACTCCACAGGTACGTGTACCTGCTGGGTGAAATTCTGAATCCATCTTCTTTTGGAGAGTGCTAGGTTTATTGTAGCATTACATTTTGTCCTGCTGATTACCGCAGTACTTCTGATAGTCCTAAGCAAGAACCTGAGTTGCTGTGCAGGTTCATAACGTGGGAGAAGGTACGCTGGTTTATCCCATGTGATCACAAGGGAAAGTATTTTTATTGCTCTGTAATTTCCTCTAAGGAAGTTGTCAGAAGTTCAAATGCTTTTAAAAAGCTGATTTACTTTTGCCTATTTGTGGTGCTTAACTTGAATAAGAATTTGAAAACATTTGGTTTTCTTAATGTTGATGAAAAAAGTTTGCATGAAAAATTTCCCAACTGCCATCCGCCACCACCACCTTCAGCAGTGTCCATTAACCTGTCGGTTCCTGCTTTTTAGTGAGTTTTAAATCCTTCTTGTAGCGTTAAGATCCTGCCATTACACTTCATAATTAAAAAAAATCCAAGCTTCTGGCCAGTTCATTGCATGAAGTTTTAACTGATGCAAACCTTTTACTCTTCAGCTAACATTTGTGTAAGCAAAACTAAATTGGACCACTGTGGTTAGCCTACAAGATGCAAAGTCATAGCTATTGGGCAGCAAATTCCTTCGTTACTCTGATTTTTGTGTAGGTAAAGTACTTCTGGTATATTGCCAACTGTTTTTTTCAAGGTCATTTCTATTGAATACATCGTACTGCCTAATTCTGCTACAGCTCTCCCTGAGCTGAATTATGAATCGCTGCATGCTGTAACAGTATCTTTTGAAAGCATACCTTAGTTATACTTTTCAGAATAGTGAAATGGTCAGGTATTAATAGGGGTGCTTTTTCAAGGATTTTGAATATGTTAAAAAAATCTGTCATTCACCCTAGTGCTCTTTGTTGAAATTTAACTGGGACACTTGATGAAGTGTGGAGGTAGCCCAAGAGCCTGGACTTGATTTACTTTTTCCATTTCAGAAGTGAGTGGGAATCAGCAGAGGAGAGCTTTCAGGCAATGTTCGTAATTGGGAATCGGGTGGACAGATTTTGCCATTTTTATGTACCCTTTATACAGTCAAAATGGGTCTCTCATCATAGAATCATAGAATCATTAAGGTTGGAAAAGACTTCTAAGATCATCAAGTCCAACTGTCAACCCAACACCACCATGCCCGCTAAACCATGTCCCTAAGCGCCTCATCTACACGTCTTTTAAATACCTCCAGGGATGGTGACTCCACCACTTCCCTGGGCAGCCTGTTCCAAGGCTTGACCACTCTTTCAATAAAGAAATTTTTCCTAATGTCCAGTCTAAACCTCCCCTGGCACAACTTGAGGCCATTTCCTCTTGTCCTATCGCTTGTTACTTGGGAGAAGAGACCAACCCCCACCTCACTACAACCTCCTTTCAGGTAGTTGTAGAGCACGATGAGGTCTCTCCTCAGCCTCCTTTTCTCCAGGCTAAACAACCCCAGTTCCCTCAGCCGCTCCTCATAAGGCTTGTGCTCCAGACCCTTCACCAGCTTCGTTGCCCTTCTCATCAGTCTTAGCAGGATCCTAAACTCTCTGTAATGATTCCACCTAGCTCTGTGCAGTGCTTGCTGTCCCATTGGAGATCAAATACAGAATATAATGTTCAGCAGTGAGTTAAACTGGGTCTGGGAAGGCTGCTTGTTCCTCATCTATTTTTGTTGTCTGTAGAAGAGCACAGTTTAGGAGAGGTGGTGGGGTAGGAGGATTCAATATCTTGCAGCTTATTTGGGAGAGAGTGGTCTCAGTTCTTCTCTGCTGCCTGTAAAGGATCCTCAACCTAGTAGGTGTAAGTAGCAGCTTCTGGTCAGTGCAATCAGGAGGAGCTAGAATACAACCCAGTGTTTCATGCATAGGTGCAATTTATATCCCATTTAGGTCACATATACAATAACACTGTGTGTATGCATAGAAATGCTACAGATCACATAGCCTACTGCACCCTATCCCAACCATAGAAATGGCTGCGTAGCTATTAGCTCCTATAATTAACATTTATGTCTTTGGTTAAATCAAATCTGGTAAGAAACCCCTTCATTGAAATAGTTAGAGGTGGCAGGGTGTTGTGTTGTGCTTTTTCCAGAAAGCTCTTTAGAAAAATTCAAAATTTTGAAGCCAAGTCAGGGAACGTCAGGGTGAGCAGCACCAAACGATCAGGGAGATATAGCCCAATACACCTGTAGAATAGCATATTTTAGTTCTGCCTGCTTGTACTGACCAACAGCTCGTTTTTACGCCTGCCTTAGAGTCTGTCAGTCTGTGCCACAGACAGAACGCGCTGTCCACTGTGTTTAACAGCCTCTCTGTTGTTGTGTGCGTATGTTCATCCTGTGCCACTTGTGAACCCACAAACCACACTCATCTAACACCTCATTAGCATCCAGGTGCCCAGGCTGAGGGGTCTTCTGTCCCAAGAAAGGTGTGATGGTCTCCATTACAATCAGAATTGTGCTGACTTCCCTTCTAGGAATCCCTCTGTCTTTCAATAAAACCAGTTAACTTTGGGAAAGCTGCTGAGTGCCAGCAGGAGTTTTCCATTGGCTTTGCTGGGCT
>NW_009207498.1:29258-34244 GCF_000690835.1 Fulmarus glacialis
CACAGTTAGTGTGAGTTTGTATATCCTAGTTTCTAATTTCTTGCTTTTTATAAATTCAACTTTTTCATAGTTTGGTACTCAGAGAGGACACACAATGCTGGATAATTTAATGTTGAAGCTTCTTACCATGGAATAATGAAGAAACTTCAGGTTTTGATCTGACTGAAGACAGGCAGGAAAGTGTGTGTGAACTACAGCCTGGCAGGGGTAAGATTTCACATCATCCTGCCCTGTCCTTCAGCTGTCCCTTCTGCCCAGCTTACGCTGGGTTTGACTTGGCAGCCTCCTGTTTGGATTCAATGCAGAAGAAGAGGACTGTATTTGGTAACCAAATCCAGCCCAAATTGCCAAAGGACCCTAAGTAAAGCAGAGGTATTGATGAAAGCCTTCTTGTGTATTTGCATGGTTTACAACAGACATTTTTTTTTGCAAAACATTTTTGCTATCTTTCACCTACTTCTTTCCTCCTCTACCCAGAAGTACCCTGGCCTCCTAGGTGACGATGGTAAAGGGTTTAGTTTCATAACAGAAATATGGCATGTAGCAGTGTTTGGACATCACTGCAACGCAGTTGGCCACCTGCTCATTGGTAGGTAGGCGTTGGCATCCCTGTGACTCTGTGAATTAAAATAAACTAGCAGCCAGCACTAGTTTGTTAGTTATGGAAAGGCAATTAAGGTACTAATTGGAAAGGGGGTGCATAAATTTGACTGGCATGAGTAGGAAATGCCTGAGGAAGCTGACAATCCATTTCTACAATGTTGTTCCTCAGAAATTCTAATTAGAGATAGCAATTGGGTTCTTTTAATTTTCTTCCGTGTGCACTCCAAGCAACATGAAACCAATTAAGTTTCTTATTGCGTCTATACATTACTTTATGTACAGAACAGTGATAGAAGACATTTCTATTTGAATTCTTGCCTTTTGGCCTTTAATAGAAAATCAGATAGTTGCAGTTTATTAGACTACTAGGGAGTGTATAGGAACGCAAATTTTTATCTTTTTTCTACCAGAAGGGAAATCCTAGACCTTTCTACTTCTAGAAACTTTTTTGTACATTGCTTGTGATTTCTCAGCAATTTTCTAAAACCTGATAAGGATGCACATTAATTAAGTTTAGATGAAGGAAACTTCTTTGCAGTTAATCTCTGAAGTCCAACTGCTATTCTGTACATAAAGCTCTCCTTGACTCTGAGTAGGTATTTAAGCAGATTTTGTTTTGGGACAAGGAAACATGCAAGCTTAAGTCTGAGGACTGTGTGCATTCATACAGAGGATAAGCTTTAACTAAAAGTAAGTGTCTTGATACAGCTTGGGATGATTAATAGATTTAACTTTTCCCTTCCTCTCTTCCTTCTCTTTAGGTAGAATTTATTTCTCAGGGAAAGTTATATAAAGCTATAAGCTAAAGTCTTACGGTGATTCTAATTACTTGGTTAGGTGTTGCCCTAATGAAGAGAAATACTGAATTGAGTCGGGGGCGTGGGGGTTGGGAAGAGGCAGACACAGATCTATCTCCAGACATTGTTTTATTCTAAGCCTTACTTCCCTGTACTTTCTTTATCAGTTCTTCCTTCATGGCTCATAAATCAAGAAGAACAAACATGATGACTTCTGAGAAACGGTGTCTGTATTTGGGGACACTCAACGAAGGGTGAAAATTGGCAGAGACTGAAGTACCTGGCACTGTCTAGGTGTAGATTTACAGTGTTACAGATGCCCAACCACCCCCCACCATGGCCTCCCACGGTGCTGCCTGTGCTCCATGATGCAGAAGAAGGAAGAGGCTGTCTGCTCCTGATGTAGGACCCTCCCCAGTCTTTATCACAGCTCTGTCCAGCTCTGATAGAGACCCAGCTCTCTGTTCAGACATCACCCCCAGATAGATGCAGTTGACTGATAAACCAGTTTCTCTATTGCTCAGGAAAGCAATACAGGGAACCTGTATTATTTTTCTCGTAAATTGTGCTGAGGACCTTGGCAGAGGTTTAAAAACCGACATGAATCCTCATTATTTGCAGTAGCGTGCTCCAGCTTTTGCAAGTGCTAGATTTGGGGAGTGTGACCCCATCCCCATGATCTCTCTCTCCAGGGATGTAACCTTCTTTGCCCTCTGGAAGATCAAAATCAACCGTTTTCATCTCTTCTCCCACCTCTCCTGCCCCTCCAGCAGCCATTGCAGCCACGCTTCGGTACCTACCTCGTACCTGACGATGGGAAGAGGAAAGTAGGGCAGGGTGGGATGGTTGCTGCTACCTAAGACACAGTGCAGGGATGTTGCTGCTGGGCACGTGGCTGCTTAAGAAGCAGAGACAGTGACTCAGACCTGTGTTGAGTCTGTGCAGGCTCAGGAAGGGGTGTTAGGGCAGTCAAGTTGCTTGAAGACCTGTGCCGCATCTCTGCTGGGGACAAGGAGGCAGGTTGGTCAGCAGGTTGGCTCACGGACCTGGAGTCAACTGTGAATTTATCAGTATTTAGAAGGATTTTGAATAGGTGGAATCAACCTTTTGGGAATGCAAAATTACGTTAATTAGCATGGCTGCAGTGAGTGTAGGCACTGCCCTCGTTAGGTTCCAAGGAGTCTATTTTGCTGGAGGAGTACTTGTCCCTTTCTCCTGGCCAGTAAGTAGCTGTGTACCACAATTAATCTGTTTCCAGTGTGTTGGTTACTGGGGGAATGCTGAATCTCCACATTTGCTTTCTAAAAATGGGAACCATCCTTTGGCTAGTGCTGCCAGATGCATTTGAAGAGGTCCTGCCTTGCCTCCCTAAAATGGCTGCGTTTCAGAGGTAATTGAACAATTTCTGCTTAGCCGTCTCCTCCTGGTGAACCTGGAGAGGAAATACTGGCTGCATTACACGGATTGACAGAACAATATTGAGAGCTGTGATTTTTTTTTTGGTAAGATGCCGAGAGAGTTACAAAAAGTGGCAAAAACTCTTTTAAGCCAGATTGGATTTAACATTAAAAAAATAACCTCGGAAGTGACATCTCAGGAAGCCAAACTTGATGGCTTACTTGTTCATATTTATTGCTGTTCTCTAACCTGTGGGGTGATGAGAAGTAGACTTTCATGCTGCGTATACACTATGCTGCAATACTTTCTGTAGGGTACGACTTGCGTATGCGCGGTGTTGCTCTGCGGTGCAAGAAATAGTTTTGTGCTACTGAACAGTATTTGATGAGCTAGAGGGAGCTCTTTGTCTAAGATACATGCTGTTTCAGCCCTGCTTTTTCTTGTCATTAAACAGTAATTTTAATATCACCAACCTGTCATGCCTGTTGTTTTCCAAACTCATTTTAAAATGATAATTAAAGATTTGGAATAGGTTTTCTGTATAAGAAACTGTTTTTTGCGGAGTTTGTTTGCCTGTCTGATCTCCAGAAAAAGTTGGTTGCCCTCATAGGGGAACTTTTCAGCTTCCCTTGCAATGAATTCCTGCTACAGTGGAAAGGCAAATGACTCAACATCTGTTTAAAAAAATCTCCTTTTTAATATCTGAGGTTGGTAGAGCTGTATGTAAGTAGTGTTTTCCAGCGAGAAGCACATTTGCTCATGGGATGCTCATGTGCTCACATGCTTGCTCCTGAACAGCCTGATCCAAAGCTCTTTGCTGTCTGTGGGATGACACTCATTGACTTCAACAGTTTGACCCCAATTATTTCCTGCTGGAGTTGTGGCTTCAATCAGGAAGGATTCTGTGTCTGTTTTTTTTAAAAGTTTGTGAAGGGTCTGTAGGTTTTATCTTATAACAGCTTCTCCCTCCTCTCACATTTGGATTTGATAAAAAGGTTTTGGTGCTTTCTGCATCTTGAATTAGTACTTTTCCATGTTCAGATCATCTTGCAACTATTAATGAAATAAACCCTGCAACATCACATGAGCCCAGCAATGCTGGTGTTCCCACTTTACAGCTGGAATAACTGAGGTGCGGCAGGAGCCAACAGCGTACATCGAGACACGCAGGATTTCTGTGGCAAAGCCATTGAGCCCCCAAACCTTCCCATTTTCCTGCCTTTACTGTGTAGCTTGGATTACAGTGCTTGCAGGCTTTCAGATGTTTGCACATGTCAAGAGTGCAACTTGCGACCCTTTTCCTTACTGGTCAAGATTTTTGCTGTTTTATTTCTGAATATCAGTAGCTCGATGAAATTCAATGTGCCAGAGGCAAAACAAACTGCCTGACTGCCCCATACCTCAAAATCCAGTTTGTCGAACAAGAGCAATACTGAGATGTCGCAGATGTGTGTGATGGATTCAAATCTGTACATCTTTTACAGCAAGCTGGGAACTTGATCCAAAAATGTAATGTCTTAAAACTGGACGATTGGCATTTGTAATTCAAGGCTGCAGGATACGTTTTTGTGTGTGGAGATAATGGGTATCAAGTCTAAAAGACTCCCGCACAAAAGCAGCACTAAAATCAAGCGGAGCATGGAGTACTTTTCAGTGCAGATGAAATCAGTGACTCTTTCAGCTCCAGCTGCCACACGTGATGTCCCAGCCAGGTCTGTCTGTGCAGGAAGCCCGTGATGCTGGGAAGACTTTCATAGGCAGAGGTTTAGGTCAAGTATTTGATTTCATAGAGGATCAGGAGGAACCGGCTGTGTAACTCCACCATTGCCATGAGCCTTCTTTCTCAGTGAACAATTTGTTCTGGGCAGGACAAAACATCATTTCCATGATTCCGTTTCAAAATAAATATATTTGGGGTAAAAAATATGTTTAAACACACAAAAAATCAAACAATTTTAAAATAACAGAATAAAATACTTTGAAGCCCTTGAAAACTGCCTCATTTTTCCTCCTCAAAATGATTCAAATAAACTCATGCAAAATTTTAGTCCCCCAAACAGAGATTTCTGTTGTTAAGAAGGGAATTGTCTGGAAAACTTTGCCCAGCTCTAGGCTTCAGCCTTTGCCCAGCATTACTTGGCACAGTTGCAAACTGGCTGAGAATAATAGAATCATAGAATTGTTTAGG
>NW_009207499.1:0-13400 GCF_000690835.1 Fulmarus glacialis
GGGGAGGAGGGGGGGTCTATGTAATTGCAGTTTACACTGCGTTCCCACGCTACTATTGTTTGTGACTTTGTTTCCTATTCCCATCACGTGTGCTAATTAGTTGGAGCTGCTGGCTAGCTGGGAGGCGTGTGTCTGGAGTAAAAGCAGAAAGATCACTTCCTGGAGGGATCTAGGCAATCTGAACAATTCTTTGCTTTACTTTCAGCCCTCTCCCTCCCCCTGGCTTTACCACTCAGGGAGGAGAGAAGAAGTGCTGATTGTCAAACGCTAGCCACGGGAGAGGCACAGATTTTCTCTTCTGAAAAGGAGCAACTGATAGAGGCAAAGAAAACCGGGCTGGAAAAAACATCTCATCTGTGTTTAACAAACCTGATTCTTTTTTTTTTTTTTTTTTCCAGAAATCCCCAATGTCTTTCTGTTGTGGCTAAGAAGGTAAAAGCAGCATTTTAAAAAATCCTCAGGTTATTTTAGCCTGCCCTTAGGAAGTGAGTCAGATTTTTATGGCAAGGCTAAAGTTAGCTCATGCCATGGCATGCAAAACAAAATGAGACTCAGAGAGAGAGAGGGAGAGGGAGAGGGAGAATTACCTGAGTCATGGCATTTGCTTATTAGCGCAGGCATCAGACAGCAAGGCCAAGTCACATGGCGAGACCAAGTACCTGTGCATGGATCAGGTTTTAGACTCAACGTTTGATTTGCTGGGGTTTTTTTCATCTAGATCTCCGATTAAATCCTCCTACCCATAGCCCTGGTGCTTTTCAAATGCTGAGCACACTAGACCCTCCTCAGATCATGCAGGCAGCACGGGCACTGGGCTGGAGCCCCTCCGGCGGGAGCTGCCAGGGTCCCACCGACCCCTGGCGTCACGTCAGCAGCCTTAGCTGAAACCCATCCTCGTTCAGGCAGCAAGCCCTGGGGATGTGCTCTTCTGGCATTAATAGTCCTTGTCCCACTGGTCTAGAGTGACCTTCCACGTTCACTGGTTTCACAGGCTGAGGAAAAAAGTGGGGGGCTGAGAGTGTGACAGGCAAGGGGAGGGGGTCCTGCAGTCGGTGACCCCCTGAAGGGAGAGTCATAGCTGGGGCTCTTCTCATTTCAACCGCGGGCAACTGGCTTGAGTGCCTAATGCCTGTGTTATCATTGCTGTCAGGCTCAGCAAAGACACAGCCGTGCTCAGGAGGAGGCAGGTCCTAACCTATTACATTGAAGGGGGAGTGCCAAGCACTCACCCAGAAACAGGAGAAGGTTTAAGACTGCTTCTCTTTCACCAGGCACAAACATGAAAGCAGCAGTTTGCTGACAATAACTGTAGTCAGGCTCAGCGTAAGCAAGTATAGCCTGTGCTTTCCTATACAGCTCCACCAACGTCTAAGAAAAAGCCCAGAGTAACGGCTATAAGTCTGCCCTGCCATTGTGGGATTGCAGCTAGGTAAAAATCAAAATTTCCATCCTCTGGGAAATTCCAAATATTTCTACACTTTTGTTTTGTTTTTGCTTGGGTCAGGGAGAATTGAAGTATCTTAAGTCTGTTTGGTTTGGGGTTTTCCTGTCCTTTCTGTGGGGAAAACAAGTCCTAGGTTTTGGAAACAGTGAAACACTTCCCTGTGAGTCAGCTTAGCTTTAAAGGGCATCTCTTTGAGTGTCACATTAGTACTTGAACATTGTCATTTATGTCATCCCCCAACCCTGTTTTTTCTTAGAGACTGGGCCCCCTTTCTGGGTTTCCTGTCTCATGATACCCTCTTCAGCTCAGGGTACGGGAAAATATTTTGAATTACTGAAGGTACAGGCTGGCTGGCTGGCCGAGAGCAAGGCTGGGTAATTTTCTTGCCACAGAAAGAAGTGTTTTACAGAATCACTGTGCAAGGCTTCAGAGCTGGCATCCTCATACCATCATGCACATCCTGCTTTCTGTTCCTAACCACTTTTGCCATTTACAAACACTTCATATCCACGCAGTAGCTCCAGTTGCTTTGGTAGGTAAATTGGGAAAATATTTGCAATCTAGCTTTCAATGAGATAAGGAGCTAGAATTTCAGGAGAGATGTCATCAAGTAGCTGGTGACCCAGCCCTCTGCAGATGAGCAGGCACTTCTGGTGCTCCAGTGGGTCACAAAGCACAGTCTGCCTTGGAGTCAGGGTCACCCACCGTGTATGTGGAGAAGCTTAATGAGGCAAAGACCTGCAGAGTCCACCCTGTATCATGGCCTGCTTTACTCAGGAAACAGCAAGGAAGGCACCCTATAGAAATATGGAAGGCATTCACATGTGCATCGTTAACTTCATTATTTCCATTAAATAACACCTGACTTGGTCCCAGGTTTATATCTTTGGCAACCATGACAAGCAAATAGTCCTGAGCAGTGTCCTGTCAGATCTTCCTTTTCCTGGTGGAAAGCATCTCTCATTATTACCGAGGGGAAAACTAGGCTTTAATGTAACACTAACAGTCTCTAGAGTCTGCAGCTTTTTGCACCTGTGGTCTTCCACAGGCCTTAAACATTATAATTTATTATTATTTATTTCCTTTATAATACAACTCACTAACTGTTCCAGCCACTGACCTCCCAGAGAGATTGCTAATCAGGCAAAATTGCACTGCAGGGAGCGGTGAGTGCTGTGTTCAGATATTTTTTAAGGATTTGTGAGGACCACCAACATCTTTGTACAAGTAACCTGAACCAAAGGGAAAATAATCTAGCAAAGCGACGCTGTGCACTGTAACAATGACAAAACTTAATCAGGACTTCATCTAGTTAATTATTTTTTACTTCTTGCAACTCATTATTTATATTTAGAAATGAAAAAGCTCCAGCAAGGACAAAAAAAACCCAGCCCATCAGTGAGTCATTCGAAAGCTCTCTGTTCTTTTTCCTGTTTTCTCACTGAATATGGAAAGTGGCTCATGATTTCTGTCCTGATATGCAAAGCCTACTTGAGACTGGTTTAGCTGCCTGAGGGAGCTTCACTCAGACTTCATGGCCACAGTTGCCTACAACAGCCACTGCAATGGAACAGTATAGCTCCAGCTAAAAGAGAGGCTTCTGGGTGCGTTGGTCACAGTAATTGCAAAATGCTCTGTGAAGATACCCACCCCTTTTGGAACTACAAATTAAGTGAACGACCTCATTTCAACTTTCTCTCTGTGTGTGTACTGGTACAGTATACTCGGTTACACACAAAAATTTAAAAAATGGTGCTTTTCCATGGTCAGCAGAATTAATCAAACCTCATTTCCTATGGAGTGATGCTCTACATCCTGATACCGGTCCAATATCTGTACCTGCCAGTTCGCTCCATGGTGCTGCTGCCTGCGCCCGCAGGCTGGCACGTGGGCAAGAGACAGACTACGCTGCAGCGGGCGTGAAGGCTTGGGCATGCTGACTACCCAGATTGACTCCTCTGGCATGGCCAGCAGAAGACTAATCTAGATCCCTCTTCTTCACCAGTTTTGCATAAAACCTGTAGGATCTTCATTAATTTGAATCTCCCATTTGTCAAAGGCGGTGGGTGTTGTCCAACAGGCTTCAACGTTATTGAGTGGGGCGTGACTGATCGATAGACGGATAAACAGCAAGGCAGATAAATGGTTGCCCAAGCTTGGTTACCAAAGGAAATCCATTTTAAAAGAGCCTCTTTGGAGTACTAAAATGTTTCCCCATGAATTAGGAGGAAGAAATTTTTTCTCTCCTTAGAGGTAGTAGTAGTAGCAATGATATTGCTATAGACCTGATGGTCTAAATAAATGAGATGCAGGTTTTTTAGGAAGAGTCAATATCTTTTAGATCTAAGGTTTGTGTGCCCAGTTTATCCACTTTCTCAGCTAGAATCACCTGGTCTAGTAAAAAATACTCCCTTTCTTTGCAAACTTTGCCTTTCTTAAGGATTTGGAAGACTCTTAAGACGCTGGAGTAATGGGCCTCAGAGTAGGTACACAGATTAGATAGTTAATCAGTCACTCGCCGATTGTTTCTGAGATAGGAGAGCTTTCATACGCTCTTTTAGAGAGTTCTCAGGTTTGTGATGACTGAAAATGGGGGGATGGTTTCAGTACTGCATTTACAACTACAGGAATGTAGAGCCCACCTTTAACTTGAAAATATTTGCATAAAGCATTCAGGTAATATAAAGGAAACTGATTACTTTATACCAGCTGGATTACAGCAAGCTAATATTGACTTCAGGTTTTGGTTGTCAGCAAGATTTATTTTACGCGAGGTAAATATTGACTGTGGCACAGCCAAGGCCAGTATTTACTTTGGAGGAATATCAATCTTGTGGCTCAAAACTGGAAGTCGATATCTTCATTGTTATATTTTTTCATAAATATTAGGGGGGAGGGGGGCTTTGGCTAATGGGAAACATATATATACATAATTTAAGAAAGTAGTTCTGATGCAGTGAAAAAAAGAAGAAAATATGGAAAGAAGGTTATTACCTTGGACCAGTAAAAGACAGGAGCTGCTGAAAGGAACAACACAGTTGGAATATTGTAACTCCCAGGCAAACCCTCCCTGCAGACACTGGTTGTTGACCTCTTGAAAAGTAAACAGCAAGAAATGTAAGCGGTAGCTGCCGTCAGGAATGGTATAATGTATGGAACAAGAATTTCTGTTCCCAGCCTCCTTTGAACTGTCAGTTGATTTTGTCTTAATACTCTGTAAGCCCTACAAAATACAACACGCCTGCTCTGTTATGGGATAAGTTTAGAAAGCCATTGAAATTGTGCTTATTGGAATCTTTGTCACTTGTGTGTCTGTAAAGAAACACAGCATCTAAACTTAAACCAAGAGGAAGACAGGGAGTCTGTTTGGATTTAGGGGCACTAACGCGGAAAATGCTCTATGTTGCTTTTCACTCTGTTGACAAAACTGTGGAGGAGGGCATTAAAATCCATAACTATTATGTTATCCATGAAATCTCTTGGTACATGCACACACACACCACCTTCCTTGAGGCAACGTACAACACTTTCCCAGTTAAAGTGCTACAAGTATATAAAAATAGCCATTACCCTGCTAATGTCAGAGATAGTCCTATTAATTACAGTGATAGACAAACAGCCTGCAGGATCCCATGGAGCTGGAAGAGGAGGAGTGCTCCCCAGCATGGAGCCTAGGTGTAACGGCGTGCTGGAGGTGCTAACAGATAACCCCAGCTGTGAAGAACCAGCCACCATCTGGACAAGTCTACCAAGGGCTATGGTTGGTTTCCTTAGAGGCCTCGTTCATGCCACCACATCACTGCTGCTGGTAGCAGGACAAGTTTGATGCAGGCTTGCTAAAATACACCTTCTTAGATAAGAAGCCCATGGACTGATTCCTAGCTAGGTATAGCTTGCAGCTGCTGGAGCCGAGACCTTCCTGACCTGGAGCTTGGCCCCCTCCAGATGACACAGGTGTTAATGGAGCCAGAATTGGGTCTCTGATCTGGAAATCCAGCCTTGACATGGACACCTCTTCCAAGCGGTGCCAAAGACATCCTGTCAAGAGCAAAGAAGAGCTACATTGCCCTGGGCTGTTTCTCACCTACCAGCTGCACCAGGAGGCACAAGCAGCAGTGGGGACACTCACCGAGCCCACAAACGTGACAGGAGTCAGGTCTCTGCAGCAGGCCGTTCACTATCTCAAGAAAATCCTCAGCTGGTGGCTTACAGGTGGATTTGCCATCATCTTCGCTTGCCAGCATTACTGTTTGCCTTTCAAAAGCTCTACGGACTTAACAGCTGTTGTAGCGATTGCTGCGAAGATCCAAGCTGAGCTTGTTAGAAATACCAGCCTCCTTGCTTCATGTCTTATTTGTATTTGCATGTTGTAGCCCTTCCAAAATGTAGACATCAGAGCTAAGAAAACTCATACCAGCCTTCCTGCGTCTGTCCACTCCCTTGGCTTCACTGTGCTTGCAGGAGCGCTAAGCGTCCAGTGTAGGTGGGTTCCCATCTAGAAGCCTTGCTGGGGCCAGTCCTGTGCGTGATGGCTCTTCAAACAGCTTTCAGGGGACTCAAATAGCATAGAGGAGTTGCCCAAGTCATCCAACATTAGCTTAGGTCCGTCCTCTCTTGCAATAAGTGACTCTTGTATTTGGGATCAATAAATGTCAGCCTGTTATGAAATGACTTAATGAGATTAAGTTACTGTACGTTAACAAGTTAACATCGGGGCATCGTGATCATCTATTGGCTTTGACCAGGCAGCAAACTGCTCTTTTATTAATTTTTCTTCTTCCTGTATTTTTATGGTTTGGTCTAGAAGGTGGAAGAAATTTTGGCTATGGAATTTTACATTTTTGAGGTAATAGATGTGAATTTTGTCCCTCAATTCACATGAAAATAATTCACTCCTGACTGATGCAAATGCCAAGAGAAACACAATGGGTTTGAAATAAGATAGTCCCCTGCATGACTGCTTCAGAATGGCAGTAGGAGGGAACTCTAGAAAGTAATGGACAGCAGTCCTTTCATTACAGCATCTGCAAGACATAGGGTTGTTTAGGAAAAGAGAGTTGCCACACAGAGGCATGTGGTCCTCAAGATGAAAAACTGTCACATGTTGAAAATTCATCTGAGAGCAGCTCGTCTTGTGAAAAGCATTTGCTCTCATAGTGGCAAGGGACTCAGTTTTGGCTCAGATAATTGATTGTGTGTGTGTTCGCCTTGATCGGCTGTAATTTACAGATCTCACCTTTTTTTTCCGTGTGGACTTCTTCTTTCATACAAAGTGCTGTTTCCAGGGGTGGGACACATCCAACCCCTTCCCGCATGTCAGGCCTTCAGCCTCAGTCTTAAAATAAATGTGGGTTCTCCCGGTGGGCTCATGTGAGGGGTAACCAGGCTATAATTGGGTCCCCCGGGAGGGTTTTACATGAAGAGGAGATGAGGTTTGTGGCTTTGTCCAAGCCAAGGAGCCAAGGGAGGAAATGAAGGGGGACCCAGGAGGAGCTCTCCCTTGCTCTCACCTCCCATGCCAAGAAAGGCATAATGATGCATTTTGAAATGAATATTTGTCTTCTGTTCCTGCCGTTCAAAAATACTTCATTCCTTGTGTTTGTGTAGTTTTAAGGCTTCTTTGGCTTTAGTGAAATCCCTTCCCTTGCTCAGATTCATAACATTTTTTATAACTTGCCGTGCTAGAGGTCTGGAACACCGTCCGCCTCTTTGGGAAATAATTACCATTTGTGTGGTCTAATAAACGGTCCCAGAGGGTTCAACATGAAATAGCCAGGGTCTACAGGAAAGAAAACTATGTGGAAACTCGCGCAGCCCCACTAATGTGCAAGGAACAAAACAAAGTCGTACCCTGGGGTAAGAACCAGTAGCGACTCGCTTAATTGCTACCATGTCAGCGTGTGAAACTACTACCTCCGCACAAGCTAATGCGAACCTGATGCGGTTAGATTTCTGATTAAGACCAGCTAAATTTCACTTCAAACGAGCAGATAATCCCCGCGACAGATCTGCTGTGCAGCCAGGGCTGTGTTTGTTATCTGAGCCTGGTGAGGCGGCCGGTGGGGGGGACACGGACACCCCAGGGCAGTCACCTTTAATGTGCGACGGGTATAAATAGGGCGGCCGGTGCCTCTGAACCTGTGTCCCTCCCTCGCCCACCTCGCTCATCCTGCCCGTGGAGGGGAAACTCAGGCGGGGGGTGATGGGAGCAGAAGGCGAAGCCACTTTGGTTCGTCCACAAACGATCTTCTGCATCTCAATCCTGTTTTCTTCTTTCCCCTAGGAAGGCGTGCTTCAAAGAGGGAAGCTTTACAAAGTCTCCCAAGTCCAGTAGTCTCCACCATGACTGCATGAGGAGGGACCAGGAGTGCAGAGGAGGACAGATTTGGGCTCAGAAAGTCATAACTCAAAACCCTGCTTTGTCCCAGCTGCACAAGCCCCAGCAGGGCCGGCCAGTCCGCCCAGAGGCAGTGATGCCATGGCCAAGACGATGCCTGTCTCCCCTCCAGCACAGGACAACCTTCCCATGGTGGCTCTTCCCCACATCCCTGCTCCAGACTGGGCCATGCGATGGCCTTGCGTTCCTTGGCTTGGATTTTAGAGAGCAGCTGATGAGCCGCTCCAAGATCAAGGTCCTGACCCCACAAACGCCCTGGCCGCAATCCCAGGGCATTGCTCCCGGTGTGCGCCGAGACGTGCTCACGCTGTCAGGCCCTTCAGCGCCTGCCCAGTCACACAGGAAGCCTGTGGTAAAGCCAGGAATAAAACTATCGCCAGAAAGACCTCCTGGCAGTCCTGCGCCTGCCTTAATCACTAGATTGCACTTCCTTTGCTTCACCCGTTACACAAGATTTCTTCTTTTTTGGTATTTTCAGTGGGACACTCTCCAGTTTCCAGTGGGTTTCGGACATGGTAAATAACAAGGCTGCTGTTTGTTTCTTTTAGGTGTACGTGAACGCTTTCAGACACAAATTCCTGTAGTCTTTTCTTTGAAAGGAATCAAAATTCAGAAGTGAGGAAAGCTTTTCTTATAATTCTTTCAATGCTCCTGTAAATCTTTCTTTTTTTAAATTAAATCTACTGAAAAGTGCGCATACAGTGATGCGGTAGCTCCCATGTTACGTGCTGCAGTCACTGAAGGAGAGATCCCATGGGTGCTTGGTGGTGCACCAGGCAGCTTTTAGTACATGGCAGAGGTGTCCTCATTCATCACCAGTGGAGATGCTATGGAGAGGTTGGGTAAATGCAACAAGGAGGGGCAGTGCCAAGACATTGCCCAACTCTGCGTTCTGCATACACCATGTATTTTAAAGAAAACTGGTTTTGTTTTATCTGAAAATACTGAGACATTTCATTATTAGCTCTTGTACAAGGAAACTGTTTTTGAAGGAAGTACCAGGCAGGTTGTTAGGAGGAAAGGGGCAATGAAAGAGGAGAGCAGCTGTCTGAGACTCATCAGAGGAAGGCAACAGTACTCGACTTCTCTTTCAGGTCCTTCAGGGTCCTGTGTCCACACCCCTTCACAGGACCCCTTGTTTGGGTGGCATGTGCAGACAGGAGAAGAGGGGCATTTATCTTCTGTAGCCAGACAACATCCTGAACAACTTCTAGAGGAACGGGTGTTGAGGACCACGGGCAATTGCTGCTGTTGCCAGCAGCAGAGGAGCTGATCCACACTTGCAGCTACTCTGTAGATGGTCTCTGAAGGCCAAGGCAGGTTAAACAGCTCACGGACCCTGCATTTGCAGATGTCCACCTTGATAAGCTGTTTCATTGGTGACCTCCTCCCCACCGCCCCTCCGAGACCCGCTTTGCTCCGTCAGCAGCCCACCAGCTCTGATGGGCACACTGCCCCATTGCTGCAGCATCTCTTTTTGCCGGCCCAGGAAACAACGTCCTGCTCCGCAACCTTATAACGCACGCTAGCTAATCTCACACACCCAGCGAGCCGGTGCCGGTAACAGAGTTGATATCAAAGGGCTGAATCCCACGTCTGATTCGCACTGCCCGGCCATAAATTAACTGAACTCTACCCCCGGCACCCCATCCCTATGACCTCTGAGGTGCTATATTTACCGGGCCACTCTGTGTGCTAAGTCAATGTGGAAATTGGGTTAGTCATACTTTCCTGGAAGTGTGATCTTGCCCTGCTTGGCTGCAAGCTATGAGCTTCCCCGATGCTACGAGCGCTTTCAAAACCGAATGCTTTTCTAGTGGAAAGCCTTCCTGCTCCATTGTGAACCAGGGCTGAAATGATTTGCATTGGGAGCCGGCAGGAATTCAGGTTATTAAAAAAAAAAAGAAAAGAAAGGGGTGTGCTGAGGTGACTGAATCAATATGTTTCACACGGAGGTTTGCTTTCAGCTGAGAAAGGATCAGTGGTGATCATGTGAGATAGGAGAGTCCTGCAGAGAAGTCACAGGACTGGGTTGTTTCCTAGCTGAACTGCTGCATCTCTCATGAAAACTGGAGCAGCCCCAACACAAAACGTAATTGCCAACCCTTAAAGTATCATGAGAATGGAAAGAGAAATTATATTGCAAGCATGCAGCAAAAAAGGAGAAAAGTTACCTGCTCCAGGTAAATGAATAGCCAGGATCTCATCAAGCTGTGATAAATTCAACTTGTCTGAAGGAAAACAGCATCCTTGGTATTCCTATTTGGTGGGTCTTCTCTGAAGTTATGGGGTAACCTTTGGAGGACCCCCATGCTAAACATTCAGACGCCAAACTGAATTCTCAAAAATGTTGGCAAGTCGATAACATAGGAAAGATTCACAACAATTTATTTAACAGCAATTTTATTTAAATTATGTTTTAGAGTAAATTAACTAAAAGACCAAAACTGAATTATATTTCAGTGACTTTGACACAGCAGATTCATTTCAAACTTTGAATAAATTGAAGCACTTCTATCTCCAAAATCCTATTCTGGAAAGAATTCTGCTTTGAAGAATTTTTGTTTGCTGCCGCAAAACGCTCCATAGAAAGCTCCTGATGGCCAGAGTTTGTGGATTTACCCTGCTTCAGCCCTGATAGCACTGGAAATTCAAAGAAGCTGAGTTACTTGCGCTATATGCCTTGGCCATCCTCTGCTGAACTGCAAATGGACCCCGTGCTGCCTCCTGCCCTGCCACACTGCATCAGCACCTTCTCACCCAAAGGCCAAAACCTGTCAAAATGTCTGAGACTCAAATACATCTGTAGCTCTAATTTCTTACCTCATTCGATGGTTACCTCTCATAAAAGGCCATGAAAACAGCTCATAAAGCCATGAAAAGTTTTCTGACTTTAAAACTTACACAGTATAAAAGTCTGTTTTTTCATAGTCTTTGTTGCTTTGTACAAGAAAATATCTTCTGTAATGCTCTTTGTTGCTTTGTACAAGAAAATGTCTTCTGTAATGCTCTGCTGTCAACTAGCAGATTCTTCAAAAGAATTTGTTTCTCTCTTTTCAGGACAACAAACTGCTTAGCTACATCTGTGAGGAGGTGGAAGCAATCCTGCTTCGCCCTCCAGCCCTTTCACAAGGGTGCCTCCTGGTGTAGGGTTACCCCTGAGTGACAGCAGCAGGGACCAGAATCAGAGAGTTATTCGGCAAGTGAGCTGTGACGAACTCCAAATCAGTCAACAAGCTGGAGAAGCACCTCCTCTCCTCCTTGCAGTCAAGGCTTTTGAGTAACGTAGCACTGAACAAGCTTTTCTAGTACTATGTATGGGGTCAACCCAAAAGAGTAATAGCTTCCCTCCTGGGAGTCCTAGGCTGACCTGGGAGACTTCAACAAAAACCATCTGTGTGCAAGAAGAAACATCTTCCAGTGGTTAGGGCTAGCTGGAGGAGGCCTGGCCATTGGCCAAAGAGTAGGGCACCTGGACCCTATCGCTCTCCCACAAGGCTGTGTCAGCTTCACCAGAAAGTTGGGTTGATCTCCTCCAGCAAGGTCAGGCCTGGCAAAATGACGAGATCAGGCAGTGATTTCATCAGTGAGAGCACAACTGTGCCCATGGCAGCTAACAGAGCTTGAAGGCAGAGACCCATGCATCTTTCAAGTTCTCATTTTGTAAGTGTATTAGAGTATGAATATCAAAACCACATGAATTTGGGGTCTGCTGTCTACCAAAAACTTCTGGAACAATCGTTACACTCTAAACGACCATGAAATTGAATGCATCCCCCTCCCCAAACAATGTAGCAGACACCACTGTAAGGAGTTCTGGATAAGCAGTAAGAAATCCTGTGTGGATGAGGCTTGCAGGCGGCCAGGGCTCAAAGCTCCCCTTACACTGAGAAACACAGACATCTCTTACAGAAGGTGACATAAAGATCTGTCCATCTTCATGTGTCTCTCCCCAACCTTGTCTGGCCTGTGAGCAAGGGGACTGACCAGGAGATGCACTGCAGGGGACACTTTCCTTGCAGAGTCTGCTAGGCTCTGTCTTGAGATTTAATATCCTGTGACCCAAAACAATGTCAGAGTCTGTTGTGTGGCAAGTTGTCTCTGAACTGGGAGTAGCAAACCTCTGCTGTAAAGCTCTGGGCTTCTACCTGGACTATGTCTGTGTAAATAAACGGACCAGGGTTCATGAGGCCAAGTGCCACAACACAGCTTATATCCGTACAGCTAAACTTTCTTCTGCGTATTGGAGACTGGACTAAAACTATGCTGGTGAGACAACCTGGATAGTCATGGTGGAGTGGCCAAGCCCAGTGCCAGCCAGCTCGAAATCCTGGTGCTGAGGGACATCCTGCTGTGGACAGGGATCCTGAAGCTGGTCTGGCTGCAGCTGAGACAGCTGAAGCAGTTGCTGTTCAAAGTGTTTATCATCCCTCCATCCCACCCGCCTCAGCAGCTCTGCCACCATAGCCGTGGGCATTATTCACCCAGGCCAGGTCAACCAAACCCGGCTAAGTTTCAATGGTTTTGGTAGGAGGTTCTTTGAGGACCTGGGTCATTCAGAGAGACAGGAATTAAGGACTGATTTTGCAATCAGCTGTGACATCTGTAGGAGGTGAATTGACCCGAAGTCTGACTCTGGCTGACGTGCAGGCAGGGGACGCGTGGTGGCCCTCTGTGTGCCCTTCACACTGAGCACAAAACATTTGCTGCTCGCTTCAATCTGCAGCTCAATGTGACAAAATGTGAAGGCGCCAGGGGTCTGCCTTTACCGGGAGCATCCTACCAGTGGAGACGGTAGGACTCCAATCCAGACTGTAAATCCCTGGGAAGAGCAGGAGAAAAATGGCTCCGGTTTTTATATTGCAGGGCCACCCGCTACAAATCATAGCGTACCTCTATGTCTTTCCCAGTTCAGGACCCACAACTGTGTGAGCTCGGCGACAGCTTCTCCCTGCTGCCAGCCGCTCCGGTTTTCAGCCAGGCTGCACAGATCAGCCTCGCAGTAAGTCTCTGAGACTTCAAGAGCTGCAAAGCGTGGGTCTGATCCTGCCTCGTAGCTGGGGGCAAGCTGCCCTCTGGATTGCGGAGTCTGCGGAGCCCCGGCTCCACTGTCAGGCATTGTCTTGCTCTTTGGCTTGCATTTTATTTATGAGAATTAGCCTGGAGGTTGAGAAATTACAAACGGACTGGCCAATGTTTGCGAGTAGAGATGGGCAGAAAGGGGATTATGCAAAGCAGGAGACACTGGAAAATCAAATACAAAATACTGTCCTGAAAAGTGGGTTGCGTAATAAAAACAACAATTAAAAAAAAAAAAGGAAAAAATCTGGTCTCTGGACGCAAGCCTTTATGGTCATTTTCTGACCCCTGCTCACCCAGCCCTCGGGGAGATGTGCAAACACAGGCGATTAAAGGGGAGGCAAGGAGGCTTGCAAGGAGGCAAGCGGATTCCTCCTGCGGCGGGGTGGCGGCGGGTGCGGAGGGGTGGCTGGCAGGCGCCGAGGTGCGATGGCCCCACAGAAGGCCACGCATTGTGCACGGCACGGCGAGCTGGCGCTT
>NW_009207500.1:0-2889 GCF_000690835.1 Fulmarus glacialis
CCCCTGCAGGCTCCCCCCCACAGCGCCCACGGGGCGGGCCCCCCACGTGCGCCCACGGGACCCCGCTGTGCTAGCCACGGCAGCGTCCGCAGCCTCCAAGCGCAGGGGACGGGGACCACAGCGCTGAAATCGCAGCGAGCTGGTAGGTGGAGGTGAGGGAAAATTCAAAGGGTCAAGCCCAGACAATACCTTCCTGTCTCGGGGAGTCGCACGCGATCCGGGAGAGGGGAGCAGGGGGAGACCTGTCAACCTTCATTGGCCACAGGTAACGGTACAGGGTAATTTCTTCTGATAATGTCACCGGAAGAGGAAATCCTGCAGACTAAACTCATTAAGGTCTGAGGGGAACATGGTGAGGGGCTCTTTCTGCAGGAAGGAGGACCGTAGGCTGCGTGTGTCTGAGTGGGGGAGCATCTCTCATGGCACACAGATTGAAAGCTCTCAGGGCTTCCCTCTTCGGTATATTTTAGTTCTTAAAGCCTAACCTCTCGCTTTCCAGTCAAAACTCCTTCCAAAGAGTCCCTCCCCTCCCCCCCAAAAAAAAAACAACAAAACAAAAAAGGTGGTAGATTGATGCTCAAGAGCCAGTAATTTGGAGGCATTTGAACAACTTTCCTTCGACGGCACTCTTGTAACAAGCAAGCAAATAAATAAGACATTACATTTCCGTAAGTGCTTGTTCCAGAGGTCGTTAAATGTAATGCGGATATTTCCATTGGCTTTGGATCAAGACCAATAATGCCTTGAAGTTGAGGCTTTCCAAGTACTCTGTGGGCAATGGTGGAACACTCCTCAACAGTTCTTCACCAAAGGGTGGCATCATTTGCCAAAAATAAACATTGTTATTCATGCAAGGCCCCTGAGGCATACACAGTTTAGCAACCAGCTCTCCCCTCCATGCATCTGCCGATCTGGAGCAAGTCCCTGTGGCATGGGCAGGAGCGGGCACCACGACACGGGGCTGCCCATCAGATGAGCAGCCTGTGCCCCCCGGGCACCGGTGACATCGCTGGCCCTGCCAGCCCTGCGGCCACCAGCCACTTCGACCCTGATAAGCCGCACACACCTCAGCATTCAATGATTTGTCCCAGACGTGCTCTCTGACGTCTAGGCTGCTGCTGATGCTGATGTTTTTCTGCACATTGGTAACAGATTTGGAGAAAATGTGCAAGTTCCTCCTCTTCTGAGTCCGTAGCACAGCAGCAAAGCTTAGCCCACTCTGCTGGGTAGAAAAATGCCCTTGATTTCAGAAGCAATGCAGTCTGATCCCTGATATTTTATAGGAAAATATTTTGACGGTACAACAGCTGAAATTAGATAAAGCTAGGATGACTGGCATTTAATCTGCTAATCCTTCCAGAAGTGGTTAACTTGAAAATATAAGATAAAATTTTGTAAGTGCCTGTCTCCACTTAGACAGTGCGGGTGGCAGCCCAGCTGGCACGCAGCTCTGACCTGGCCTTCTGCCGAGGCAGCGATTTACTGGGGACGGCATCTTGGCCACAGCTCCTCTCCTGCATCAGCAAAGCCATCCCACCCTTTCCTCCACAACACAGCTGGATCCCACCCATGTTTAGAGAAAGATTCATGCATGCAACTTCACACAGGCAAAATTCAACTAACTGGTTAAAGAAATTGGGCCTCATCTCAAAACCAAAAAACAATTATGACTTTACACCAGCACCAGTCAGAAAATTTCTGATGGACACATTTACCTCAGAAAACACCAGCTCGTCAGAAGTGAAACGATTTGGGGAAAAATATGCCACTTTTGAGGAATGTTAGTTTTAAAATAAAGATGAAGAGAAAGCATTTCCAGTAAAACAAAACATTATATTTCTACCTTTTTTTTTTTCAGTTTTTGAAACGAATGTTGTCCAATAAACTGTAAAATATAAGATCAACATTTCAATAAAGTGTTTTGATTTTGTTAACCAGACTGTTCACTTACTAATTTTTTTAGAATTTGAGATCACAGGAAATGTAGAAGAAAAAATATCTGTTCCAGAATGAAAGGCTGAAATCATAAACTTCACTACAGAATTAAAAGTTCTGTACCTGCACTGCTGCACTTTGAAGCATTTACCCATATTAATGGGTTATACTCTTTCACTCAGCATATCTAAAATATCACCATAACCATTCCTTTGCAGACAAATGTATGTATTTCATCTGCGTACATGCATACGTCCATGAGAAACTTAAAATCTGCAGAGAGAAGACCAATCTTGTGGTCATTATTCAGACTGAAGGCAGCGGGCACTTTGATAGAGTAAGGATCACAAGATTGTTGCATGAACAGTGCTGCAATTTGATTTTTTAAACACAGAACTTCTACACTTGTCATCACTAAATACGCAAGTAGCTTCTGCATCCAGAAATGTAACTAACACGTTATATGAACTAAACCATTTGTCTAAGGCAGCCTTTCTTAGAAATGAAAGACAAAATTAAGAGGAGTATGAACTATCTGAACATGCAGTAAATTGAATCACTGTGACTCCAATCCAGGAGGGATAGTTTAACTCAAAACTGGTCTGCTGTGTACAGAGTAAGTCAAAAAGCCTCAAAATATCCCAGAGGCTAAGTTCTGCCTAGCCAAGTCAAACAAGCATAATTCCTCTGCAAAACAGGTATATACACACACTGTAAAAGCAGCACCTATATAGATCTGTACTGCAGCGTTATACACCTCGTTTCTCTTCGTGAAGAGAGCCAGTCCACGGGCCACGCTCGAGCTCACTGCTGCCTTACCCACACAAGCAGCCCAGGCAAAAGCAGCGTGCAAGCACAGGGTGCTCGTGCCCCGCCAGGAGAGCCGGCACCCTCACCTCCAGCCGCGTCCAGAACCCCTCCCAGCCTGTCCCGGCACCGGCGGCGAGGAGCGGG
>NW_009207500.1:2903-7458 GCF_000690835.1 Fulmarus glacialis
GGTGCCGGGCTCTCCAGCACACAGGCAGGACAGTGCGAGCCCCTCTGTCAATCCGACTGCAACATGTCTTGGGTATTAGAGCACATTTTCCATTCAAAACTCTGGAACTGGATATTGTGCTAAACCTCCCATCACCGAATACCCACATATGAGGCAAGTGACTGAGATGGCAGAAACCACCATCGGAGGCACTGCGAGCTATTTACGCAGGGACCTGTTAGTTTAGATAATGTCCTGTGCCGATGGCAGTGGGCCCAGGCCTGTCCCTATCGAAGTCAATAGATTCATTGTCTTCACCCCGAGCAGGGTAAGCCGAATGTGAGGCCTGCCTGGGTCTAAATTACTTTTTTTCAGATGCACATTGCAGATTGTTGAACTCTTACATGAGGCGTAGAGACACTGCTGCTGGAATCCCCAGTTTCAGATTGCAGGGCAGAGCACTGCATAGACAGTGAAAAACTGACTATGAAACCTGCTCTTAGATGCACGCGTGTTTACATCATCTGTCCCCGGGACTGTTTATTAGTATTGGGAACTGCGCGCATATAACCTTAAACTAACCCCTTCCTCTGGTATCCCATTTGCACAGGAAGATATTACACCCCTTAACCGGATCCATTACCCTTCCAATGCTTCCCTAAAATAACTGTTTTGATTTGGGAATTTAAATGGAAGGAAGCATACGTATGTAGACCAGAACACATTTAAAGCATCACTTCTGTTCACTGAGCTGGTCTAATCCTGTTTCCTTCTTCATTCCTGATCATGGTCTCTAAAGCACTTTTCATCAGATCCACGAGCTTGTGCTTTTGCCTGGATATTACCTCACATTTAAAAGAACAGAACAAACAATTTGCCTGTCGTGAACAGGGAAATCCTGCACCAATATGGCCCATGGGCTCTCAGCGTAGGAGGACAGTGCTTCAGATGATCCTGGAAAAGATGAGAGCTCTTCTGTCTGCTGGACCAAGATGAATAGAGCCTCCTTGCACATCTTAAGGTGTATCTTGCTAAAGACTAATACAAACCCTAATGAATACATTTTGTGGGAGCATCTGATCTCAACTGATCTTCAAAATGATGAATCTTCTGTTGCCAGTGTATAACTGTTCTCTGAAAGTGAGGCAGAAGGAATCCCCTGTGACAAAATGAGAGATGTGGTCAGTGAAACCACGAAGATGCACTTGCAGAGCAGGCTGCCCTACGCTAACTGTTCTTATTATCAAGATGCAACTGGGGCTTACACACACACTGGATAAAAACAAGTCCATTTGCCAAATCAAACTGGTGAAAACATACCTGGTTCTAATTTTCACTTATAGTAAAAACAGTCTAACTACCACAGCATCTCTACAAACTCTGAAAGATAGCAGAGCTAGAAAGAAGGGATGTTCCTGTTGCACTGAGCAGAACTTCTTTAGTGATACGAACTGCGGAAAAAGCAGGATCCAGGAATATATGTAACGTTATTTCTAAAGACTAATCCTGAGAATAAATTCTATTTCTCTTACATACCTATTTTAAAACATATTATTTCTACTCAAATAAAAATGAATGTTATTGTATTTGAGGTCTTAATCATATCATTAGTAACAACAACAAATTAAAACAAATGAATCCCATTCTGATTTATTTTCCTTGCAGTGTTAAATAAGAAGTACATAAAACACAATTAAGTCTTTTTAAGTCTTCTCTTTAAATCCTAATAATGAATTGCTACATCTAGCTAAAAACAAAACAAAACAAAGCTTTTTATTTGGTGTGAGTTGGAGAGGTGTAGAACACACAGTCCCCACTGACTCCAAAGTAAATACTTTCTCTGCTGCTTAGGATTTCTGGTTAGGAACTTGCTCAGCAATATCGGGACTGCACAGATGGTTACACAGGATCTGTTATTTGGAATAATTAGTGCAAGGAAACTGTAACTACAATGAACAATATACAGAAAGACATTAGCCTAAGGGGAAGGAAGGTCTGACGCCCGTTAAAAAAAAAGAAGGGTAGAAACGCTTTGTTTACCTGTGCTGACATCTCCCTCTTGTTTGGTACTGACACTTCTGCAGGGCACCCCACTCCAAGGCAGCCTGCTCTGTTCATTGTTAAGCACCCACACAGAACCCAGACTTACTTCTCTAGCTAAGGCATTACCCGTGCCCAGGTAACAATTAGACACTTGGCCCACGGACCCCATTTGAGGAGGATCTCAAAACACTCACTCAGGAGACACCAGCAAACGACAAATATGAGTACTGCTGTGTGAAGAGCAGTAGCAGTGCCGCAGGGCCAGGTTTGGGTTTCAGCGTTTCTGGTGTTGGGTACAGCACTGCAGTGAGGGGTGCCTACTGGTGAAGAGCTGGAGCTTGCTGCTGCGCTGGAGGGCACTGCAGCCGTGCAGGAAGGACAGGGCTGCAGCGCGAGTGGCCATGCAGGAGAGGTATGCACATCCCCGCCGCAAGAGTCACGCCTGAGCTGCATGCAGGTGACGTGCCAGCACCGGACGGCTGAGCCTTGCCAGGGTTCTTCCCATCATACACCATATCATGTGCACATGAAACTAGAGGTCAGAGGACTATTAATCCTTGTTAGGTCTTCCAAATTAGCCCACCTCTACAGACACGGAGGACGCTGTAGCTACCTGCCCACTGATACACACAAGTCTCACCTATGCCTGTTGCCATGGGGTAAGTCCTGGCCTAGAAGTCACAAACCTGCCACAAAGCAGAAATGTAGCATGAAGCAGAGGATTTGTTGGATGGTCCAGCTGCTCTCCCACCACCTTGATGCGGTTCATGGGTCTCTCCTCTCATCTCAGTTTTCTCTGAGTGCCCCGACTTCTCCCCCTGCGTGGATGGACAAGGCTCTCACCCTGAGCAAGTGCACGTGAGCCCATATTGCAGGGCTGCTCCTGGAGCCTGACGAGAGCTGGAGCCTGCAGCTGCACGCAATGCACATGAGAAGAAGTCCAAGAAAGGGGATCTGCCACATAGCTGCTGATCTTCAGCCAGCCTGATACCTGAGCACCAGAGAGCAAATGTTGCTCCGCTGGGATGCAGCCAACATTAACCTCAAGTTCTTCAGATGGCCAACAACAGCATAAATGAAGAAACATGGCAGGGAGAGCTCTTAACTCTTCACAGGGCAGCAGGCAGTGAGGAAGGTACCTCATCTGTCAGTTCAGCAAGCGTATCGGTGAACTCTGTGTCCACTCAAGAATTGTTGTCATAGACCAGACCAGTCACCATCTTACTGCAGGGATGAGTCCTAGCTAGTGCCTCTGCCTCTTCCAGAAGACTTATTTGTGTTTAGACAGGCACTGCACATTTGATCATTTCATGTATCTGCTGCACCAGTCATCATTCTAAACCTACTTTCATTATTCATTCATTATCGGAAGGAGTCCTTCATTATAACAAGACCTTCTTTGGTCTTTAGATGTAATACCTGTCTGGTCAGACTCCATTCTTCTTGTATATACCATCTAGTCATACGTATCATAGCTGAATAGTACATTCGTAGCTTCTAGTACTGAGTAGAATCCATATGTTCTCCTCTTGTCCCTCTGCAGAGATTTAGCTGTCCGAGATTCTTGCTGTGGGATCCTGCATATCCCATTTAACACCGACATTCAAACATAAAGCAGCATCATATGTCCTGGCCTGTTCCTCCATGAGAACTTGGGGCATTATCAGCCACCAGCATGAAAATCCCCCCAAAACACTGAAAACACTGGCATGAATTGCAGATAGACCAGATGGAATGCAGCAAAGACAGGATAAACGTAATTTCCATTTCTGAACTTTATGATTTTGTCTTACAAGAAAACGCAGGTTCCCAAAATAACAGTGCAAAGTAGATGTGGAAGCATAGCAAAAATCACTGCAGAATATAAACAGTAAAACAGACAAAGAGGGGCCATGTCTCCCGCTCTACTTACAGCCACGTAGGAGGCAAAACCAAACAGACCTTGATGACAGCACAGCTACTGCTGTGGCAGGCACAAGGCAGGCAGGCTTTCAGGGAGTGATCTTTCCGCTTGCCAAAATCATGAACTCCAGCCCAACTGGGCTCCACATATTGGGAGCTTTCACTGGTTAAGAGCAGGGCAATACGAAGTCTGCAGTTTTGTGGCCCTCTGGCATGACATGCTGAGCACGGGCCCACTGGATTCTTCATGTTGTAAACCTGCCTCTCGATGCCATCAGGGGCTGGTTGCTGACAATCTAAATATTTGGGTATTCATAACACAGTGGTAGAATAGCATCAGTATTATAGTCTGTATAACCCTGACTGCAAGTCAGTGCTCCATTGAATTCTAAGTTTTCTTTCACCCCATTAGAATCTCTCTCCCTGAGAGTTAGATAAATAATTGTCCTGGTTTCGACTGGGATAGAGTTAATTTTCTTCCTAGTAGCTGGTATAGTGCTGTGTTTTGGATTTAGTACGAGAATAATGTTGATAACACACGGATGTTTTAGTTGTTGCCGAGCAGTTCTTAAACTAAGTCAAGGACTTTTCAGCTTCTCATCCTGCCCTGCCAGCGAGGAGGCTGGGGGTG
>NW_009207500.1:7476-10095 GCF_000690835.1 Fulmarus glacialis
GGGAGCCAGGACAGCTGACCCAAACTGGTCAAAGGGATATTCCATGCCATATGACGTCATGCTGAACAAAAACCCTGGGGGGAGTTGCCCGAGGGGCGCAGCCACTGCTCAGGAACGGGCTCGGCGTCGGTTGGTGGGTGGTGAGCAATTGCATCGTGCATCACTTGTTTTGTATATTCTTTTACCATTATTATTATTTTCCCTTCCTTTTCTGTCCTATTAACTCAACCCACGAGTTTTACCTTTTTTTCAATTCTCTCCCCCATCCCACTGCAGGGGAGTGAGCGAACGGCTGTGTGGTGCTCAGTCACTGGCTGACATTAAACCACAACTTTTCTCCTGCTCAAGCACTGACATTCAGATGGTACTAAGGAACAGCAAAACATTAGACGGTGAAGTGCTGCTTTATGTAAAGCTTTTTCCAGGTAACCAGCCAGAGCTGACTCATTTTTGAATGTTTGTTTGCACAGATTAAAACAAACAGTTGCCTTTAAAATCTCCAGTGATTCCCTCTGTTGCTCTCTTCTCCTTGTAATCCCAAACTGAAGCAATGAAAAGATGATTATCATTAGATCACCAGTAAAAAAAATTAATCTTCTGTCAGAGTTTTGTTGTGGAGCACAAAGAGTATTGAGAGTATCGTATAGAGAGTACGGTGGCTCCTGGGTCCCGCAAAGGGGAAAAGCAGTTTTGTGTAGAGGTGAACAAGACTACTCCTGTATGTGCAACCAATAAATTTTAGGTACTGTTTAATGTGCTGCTTAAGTAATCAATCTCTTCTGTTACTTTTTTCTTTTTTTTTCTTACATATGCTAAGTGAAACACTTCCTTGCTGCCCTTTAAAAGCAGACACACAATACCCAGGGGTGCTGCTGACCGCAGTAGGAATAGGACTGGATCCAGATCCCCAACAGTTTTAGCCAAGGTACCACAGCACAGTGCTTTTTCCTAACGCCACAACGTGCTCACAGATCAAAGATGCATTTTAAATCCTGACCAGCGTGCTTTCATGTGTGAACAGATTAGATAATCGCAGAAAACTGCTCGGAACAAGCAGGTGACCGAAGGGAGTTGTGTTAAACTTACATGACATTTCCTCTATCTTGTCCCCTGCTCAGGAGTACTGGACTGCTTTCAAGCACTAAACTCAATAGAAGTAGATGTCTGGGCAGAACGCACGCTGTCTAGGCATTTCATTCCCCTCTAGAGCAACATCACTCTGGCACCAAGTAAAATTTCCCTACTTAGTTCTAAGTGTCAGTCAAGAGTTAATGTAGCCATGTCAGTATAAAAATGATAAACACAAAGAGGAATAAGATCCCTTATTTCTACTTAAAACACTACACTGAACACCTGCAGCCTCTGCACTTTCAAAATAAATGTATTTTATTTCAGAGAATTACAGTAGCACTTTGTACACACCACTCACAAAATTGTCAATCTTGATTCCCTACTTGTAGACACATGCAAACATTTTGGCAATTGTAACCTGTGGGTAGCAAACCAGGATCTTATTTCTGGAGGTTCACTGTGGTTTTCAGATCTGGTATGAATGAATCACCTTTTTTCATTAGTTCCCTTCCCAACTTGTCCACTTAGTAAACGAAACATCTCTAGCTAGGTAGTCCCAAATGTGCTCGGTTTTTAATAGACATTTTCATTTTAATACACATGCTGAACATTGTATCAACATGCAAAGTCGTAAATTAGCTGGGGAAGGCTTTGAAAGCTTACATCTTGAAATAGAGTGAATCTGCCCTTTAATTCACATCGCAAAGAACAGTCCTTCATGCCAATACGCCAAAAGAAAGTCCCACCACTGAGTGTGCAATGGGGTACTCATTGTAACGTGCTCTGAGAAGCGTCACTACCTTAATCGTACAGCAACCAAAGCCATTCAAATCTCTCTGTCACAGCCAAAATTTTCAACAGTGACTAGTGGTTAGGGAGACGGAAGTATTAAAGTGTCAGAGGTAGTACACCTCCTCGATTCCTATTTTCACCAAGCTAAGCACTACTTGAGAAGTCCCCTGAACACATCTGCAGCTGAGCTCTGAAAAACTGAAATCCAGCCACTTAGAAACCCCTGAATAAATTTCAAGCGAAAGCAAGCACATTTCAAAGGCTGTGGTGTGCTCAGAGCATGGTATCTGTATGAGAAGACAGGACTGAGGACCGCATCATGCACCCTGCTTACCAGAGCGTGGCCTTGGACACTGGAAAGAGGCGGGATTTGATCCCAAAGTATGATTTTTCTCTGAAAAGCATTTGCTCTGCTGTGGGGGAGGGGAGCTTTCATTCGTCAGAAGAGGTAACTTCGATGCCTGCCCCAGGCTGAGTTGTGCTGGGCATTCAGAGGCACGACTGAAAGGAAGGAGAGGGTCCTGTGGAAGACAAGGGCAGCTGCGCACTCGCCAGTCACCTCCTGCAAGGGGATCCGCTGGCGCCTGGCGCTGGCCCCGTCTGCTCTCCGTGACTTGCGTGTGCCCCCGCACACCGTGCCAGCTCCAGCCCCCTTCTCTCCGGGGGCATTACCGGTGAGCCGACAGACGAGGCCTCCGCCTGCCCGAAAGGTGCGCGGGGTCGGGCGGCCCGGGATGAAGCCGGCTGCAGCCCCGG
>NW_009207501.1:0-16753 GCF_000690835.1 Fulmarus glacialis
ATCCCAGCCAAAACCAGGACAGTGTTATAAAGTTCTGGTGGGCATGGATCTCACTATTTACTATTTGCATGAAATAAATATTTGGAGACAAATTGAAAGAGGTCTAACTCTTTTCAGGTGTGCTTTGAATATGCCTAATGAATTAGACACATTTCAGAAATAATAAAAAAAAAAGAGTAGACATATCTAAAACTTAGTTCAGGTTATAATGAAGCATATCAAGAACTATGTATCCATTTTTTCAGATATTTCTGCAGACATGTTTACTTTCAAGTGCTTAGAAAACTCTCAGGTTAAATAAGAAAGCCACCAGTGGGTATTTCATTCTAGAGCAAGAGAAAATTTCACTTTCTGTTCTTTCTGGTTAAGCTTCTTAGAGAACACGTTAGATCAGATCTAAATCTCAGACATTTGGATGAAAAAAAAAATTGCTTTGAAACTTAATTACATGTAGCATCAATTCATTTCTTTAGGTCACCTTTTGGATCTGTCCTAGAACAAGACCCAGAATCTTTTTTCAAATCCTGAAGTGACCCTTAGGCCAGGTCTGTAGTAAAAATATATCCAACAGAGTTCAACAGATCTGCTTTACCATCAAGGATTTTAGCTACTTTGGATATTTAGCCAAGGAACAGTTTATCTGAAGTCAGAATGTTCTTACATGCAATAATGTGCTCTATTATCTTGTCAAAAGTATTTTTTAATATATAAAGGCTACTCTCCCCTGGCTCTTACTTGGTCCAATCCTTTTTTTTTTTTTTTTTTTCTTTTCAGATTTCAAAATGTTTGCAAGAACCTTCTACATCACTGGCTACTTCTAAGCCTGGAGAGCCTAGTGTTTGTAACCTAAGCTGTTTCCCTTGATGTTTGGCATCTGAAAGCTCTGAGAAGCCATTTTCTATTTGGAGTTTGGCTCATCCCTAAATCCCTGAGGAAAACCCTTCTGGAGTTATCACTGCCACAATTACTAAGCCTCTCACTGCAGATCAAACTCTGTGGCTTCCTTTAAATTCACAGAATCAGCCATAGATATGGGGATCTGCTATAAAGCTAAATGAAAACAACACTCTCATCAGATCCACTAATGCTTTTAGCAGCAACAACATTGACAAGAAGGTCAATTTTACTAAACAGCTACTGGGAAGCTTCTTGTTCACAGAACCGTTTTTAATGAATTTGATGTAATTTTGATCAAAGGCATATTGTGAAAAATGAAATTTTCCATAAACTTAGTATCTTGCCTTTTGTCTCTCTACAATCCTAAATGCTGAAGCCCTTGTGACATGATCTTTAGCTCTTGACATGGAAATTTCCCCCCTCCCATCTCTTACACACCACAGACAAACATACATATATGCAACACACACCCTTTTGATGAAAATAAGCATATTAAAAAGTTTCCAGTCATCTGTTTAACACCATGCAAAATAATAAAATGGAGCACAACAAGTCGTTAAATGCACACACTGAAACAGATGGTTAAGATTAATTTAATACAACCATTTTGTCTCTTAGTCAGAGATGCCTTTTCCATTACTCTGTCTTCACCAGGTTTCAATGCCTTTTTAAAATCACATGGCAAATCCCAGGGAAACTCTTCTGATCTTTCAAAGCTAGGCTGTGGGTATGGCATTTATCACATGATCTTCCTCTCCTCATACTGATATTCTTATGTTGTTCTTTCAAACTGCTTAACTCTCTTTCATTAAATATTCTTAGACCATAAGCTGTTTTGGGACAGGCATTGTCATTAGCTGACTTTTGTCATTTACTTAGTGTTTAAGTCCTCAACGTGAATAAGGCAATCACAGATATAAAAAGTTTCTCAACTTTTATAATCCTCACCATGATATATCTGAGAAGGAGTTGTTACTCCTCAGTGAACTCCATGGCTATATATATCACATTTTTGTACTATCTGGCAGCAGCTTGGTCTTCTTTTCCAGATGAGTCCTGCTTCTTTGTGTCAGAAATTATACATCTGGAGGAATATCAGTTATTTAAGAAAACCTTGTGAATGAATCTATTTTTCTTAAAGTGGTGTAAATTAGGAGTAACTCTACTGCAATTTTGTTACCTGAATAGGAAATTGTCAGGTCTTTATGTTCCTTTTACAGATAGCAGAGGGAGGCAGGCTTTAGAGGCAGCTAAGTTAGACTTCTTTCTGAATTACCCTTCGGCTGAACCTTTCCATTGACTATATCTGAAGGCAGCCTATGCTAACTTCATCTAACTTAAATATCCACAGAACATGGCTTGACTGAATGCTGCAGCCCTTTCCAAGGATTTGATAAAAAACACTGCATACAATCCTTCTTTATCAACTTTGTCAATAGAGAGTGTTTGTCAGAAAGATAACCAAAATGTAGTCAGGCAACTGAATAAATACTTGAGCCACGAGGCATAACAAGGTAAAGTCTATGAAATGAAAACTTCACACCACAGCATTTATTTGGAAGTAACAACTACAATGTATTCAGGAGCTTGATTAGAGACAGCATATTGTTCTTCATAAAGGCAATATCCTCAGCGTGAACAGGGAAGGTCTGGCAAGATTCTCCTACCTTTAGCAAACCTATAGCACACTCATAGTTCATCTTTTGTCTAGCTACACTTCTGTCCATCTTTCCAGTGGCATTGTGCCTGTAACAGGTTTTTTTTTTTTTTTTTCATTTCAGTGCAAGATAACTGCCAAGATAATGTGCATTTAGATGGTTAGTGTGCAAATTAGTTCAAAACCTTCCCCTCCATTCTGCAGAAGCTCCCTCCTCTGAGACTTCATTGCCTCATTATTTCAAGTGCATCTCTTCTGGAAAATATTTGATTTGCATGAGCCAAAAAAAATTACCTGAATAGAACAGAAGCAAAAAGATGGATTTTACATACGCATGTGGCTGCCAGTAAGGCAGAATGTATTCCACTGGGCACATGGGAAACCCATTAAGAACAGTTGTGATGTCAAAATACATGCAGCTCAAGAGCGCAGTCAGCCATTTCGTCTTAGGTTTGCAACTGGCAAACAGCAGTATCAACGGAAATTGCCGTATCAGGAACCAGAACACACATATGCGTGCACACACACATTTACTTGACACGTGTGATGTGGGTTTAAACACATAAAAATAGGTTATCGTTTCCAAAAGCAACTTTTAGTTTTCGGAAAAGATGTAGATCTTCAGACTCTAGGAGATAATTTGCATGAATGAATGTCTGGGCTTTGGAGAAAGGATGTACAGTTGGCCACTCCTGAATAAGATTGTGTAAAAGGATCAACAGCATCCTCCATCCAGACTAGTTAAGTTATATAGAAATTTTAACTAAATTGTGAAACAATTAATGGTTTTCCATATCCCTACCCACAGACTATTACACTTCTCTGATCCTTCTTTGAATCTCACCTGAAGTCTCTCTTTATCATCAGTTTAGTTTGTTACGTTGGGAAGATTAGATTCCACAGATCTTTCCCAACATAGCCAACTAAATGTGTTTTTTGTCCCACCCCTAAGAAAAGGCCCCAGGCATTGTACTAACCTGCCTGTACTGGGTTGCACGAACTCTCTGGATCTGTCTTGCCCTGAGTTATTTTAACATGGTTTTAAACCCTCATCTTTCTGCTTAAAATACACTGCTGACATAAGGATTTAGAAAGTAATGCCAGAATAAAAGGGATTAATATGATTTTTTTTTTTCATTTGTTTGGGTTTTTTTAAATATTTTTTACAGCTTTAACTGTGTTATTGAAGAGGTTTTTCCTGAATTCATTTGAACTAAGAGTGTTGTAACTGGAAATCACCTGCATTTTTAGTATTATTAACTTTTTTATTTTGATTAGGTTGTTAATGTTTTAAGTAGGCTAATAATATATTATTATCTCCACATATAAACTATATCCCCTCTTATCCAGAACAAGTATGACACTTTGGTTTTGTCTTACCATAGTTTGGTCAAATAATGTACAGAAAGTTTCCCACGTTTGTTATGGACTCCAAATAGACATGATAACCTCGGGTTTTATAGCACAAAGACTGCATCCCCATAAATGAGTTTTTTGTGGGAAAATATCCAAAATGTTCAGTTAATAATATACCCGATGGCATGTTGAAAAGCTTAGTATAAGCTTATATATAGCAAGGCAAAATACTGAAGTAACTGATTCTAATTATAGACTCCTTATATCTTCTTCTAGAAATTGACCCAATTGGCACAACTCATAGAGGCCAGTAGATCAGTTGCTGGATTTGGCTTCTTGCACAAAATTATCCCTTGACCTAGAAACTTGATTTATTAATTCCAGTTTACCAAATGGAATTATTAATATACACACACCCTTCAAACATACATTCGTTTTAAGTTAGGCTGATATGATGCTTCATCCTAAAGCATTATTATAATTATGCTTTGGTTAATTATCTCTCTCTGGAAACAATATAGTCAATTAGCTCAATGCAGAATGATTTTCAAATCCCATTTTGGTAATTCAACATTACTGTGGATGGATCACATCCTACTCTAAGCACATTTTCTTTTGCTGTTTATATAATAGCTATGCAACTCTGCCAGTTTATCCATAACAGATTAACCACAGGCATCATTAGATGATCTATTAGTTTCATTTTCAACTGCATATGACCTGCAGGTATATTCAAAATGGACCTGAGCCTAGGTCAGATTCAAATAATAACTCTATAAGAAACCAAGTTGATATAAAAATACTCAGAATCAGGTGTTTAATTGTAAAGGAATATTTTCTTATAACAAAGCCTGTCCTCCTTTAGTTGCTGAACTGGTCAGTCAGGAAAAATTCTGTTAAGTGATAACTTCAGTAACTAAGAATTGGGAGGAAGAGTAAATTTTCCATTCTATTATGCAAGTAGAAATTTCCAGCAGCTACTATTTAAACTGAAGAGGTGCAAGGTGGAATGATTTTTCTGCATCACATTTCGTCTTCCATTGAAAACGGCGTAGTCTGCATAATCAAAGTCACAGAACTCACTTTTTGCTGATTGTGTACTCAGTTATTCAGTAGTCTCAGAGCTTAGCTTTCCCTAACTCCTAGGAAATTCTACCTATTTAAGGGTGGAGATGAAAAAATAAGAAGGTATGCACATCTACCTCATCTTAAAATATAATTAGCAGGAAAAAGAATGTTGTGTTGGATTTTTGTAATACGAAAAAATGTATAAGTAATACAACTTTGCAATGGTAGGGGCAGAAGGAGTCTACAATTCATTCCTAGAATTTTAAAAGGTAATTACTGAATTTTGACCTAGCAAACTACCAGAATTTGAAAGATTATCATTTTTTTGTTATGGATCCACATTTCCTATCTAACTGGGCATCTAGTTTTGAAGGCAAATTTAGTTTGTAGCCAGGACACTACACATGCAAATCTTCTTATTTCTCCTAGTATTGTTAGTGCAGTCCTCAGAAAAACAAGTAAAACAAGAACTTGACTCAAGGTGATTTACAGCTTATGTGATAGAAGATGACCCTTTGGTTTAATAGCATGACTATGCAAAACCAAACAAAATGCTGTCAAAATGGCATGTCATCAACAGTTGAGAACAACATTGTTAATTTGATTTTGTTATAATTAATAGTTGCTTTATTTATTTAATTATAGCATTTAATGCTATTAAATTCTTCATTTACATCTGGACTCTCCTATTAATATCTAGCAGTAAATCGGATGAAGTGAAGAATGCTGCCACAGGATAGAGTTATGAAGGCAATTCATCTTCAAAAGGGTTTTGTATATTCAAATTTCATAAAGTGAGGATTCTAAACCGAAGTGAGAAATTACTAAAGTCATATCTCAAATGTCATCTTCCATTAAAAAAACAAAGAACGTAATGCAAAATTATCTCTACTCGTATATTGAAATATATTTACTTGTTTTTACTGCTGTTATTATTAACTGCAAAGAAAACTGTTGTTATTAACTGTTATTATTATTAACTGCAAATTATTAACATGCCAATGTATTTACATTCACAGAATACCTTTATTTCAAAACATTTGGAGGCTTATAGATTTTTGCAGTTTGACTAGAAAACTGTCAGTAAAATTTTGCTTCACCTAGTGCCAAAAATTTATTTCTTATGTTTCAAAATTAAATGATCACTTACAGTATTCTTCTACTCTGGAAAACATATTTTTCAAGTTAGAATTTTAGAGCTTGCTTTTTTTTCTTCTACATCAAATGTGCTCATATCTTCAAAATATTATTTTGCTTCTACCTGGTAGCTTTCTATTTCTATTTATAAAAATCCGTGGTAATTAACATTATTACATGCAGACTCTAATAACTGAACTGCTCTAGATGGTTTCATCAGCAACTGAGAGCAGTCAGTTGTTGACAAGAGGGCTGCAATGCTGACAGTAATGGTTTCCAGTGTGGACTTGCACAGGATGTGAAAAGAAGTCAGTTGCTACGAAGTTATTTTTAACATCTGAATATGCAAGCAACATTTCTGGGAGGAGAAATAATAGATTAAGAAATCAGCCCTGGGGAAAAAAAATAAGCAGCATGTTTTATATGTTTTTAAATATAAACTTTATATTGAAATCCTATATTACAGTATGCATCAGAAGAAGGCTGGGTAGTGTAGAAAAGGAATGCTAGCAGACTTACTATCAAATAATTTTTATTTTAAAAGTTATCCACGTTATTCTGTATAATGCAAAACATCTTAAAAAGTACTAAAAATATTTTCTATTTCTTTTTTTTTTTTTTTCTTGACTGGGAAATTATACTTTGAAAAGCAGCAGGAAACTACTGTTGCATGTTTATAATTGCCCTGAGGTTTGATTCCTTTTTATAGATTCTGAAAAGTCAGAACGCTGATCTGTGCTTCAGTAAACTGATCCCATCCAAGTGTACATCTTGTCAAGGGAACAGAGTGGCTTCTTTTGCTGTATTCAGTCTTCAGATCACGACAGAGTTTGCAGTCTTTAACTTTCTTCGTCCGTAAAGGCTGACTGCACAGAAACCTTAAGTAAACTAATACCTATTTGAAAAATACCATAAATAATATCCCAAAGAATGGCTAAAATGATGACCATTGATGAATGTAATTTCTCTCACCAGCTTAAATGTACAAACAAGGACCTCTTGTTGACAACAAAACTTTGGAGATTTCTGTACAGTAGGAAACTAGAATCAGAGCAGATCTTTTTTATCAAAGTTAACATTGGTAAAATGTTCATTGCAATCACATGCTGGTGCCATATTACTAAATAGAGCTGCTCTTATAGATGAATGGCTCACACCATTCCTGTTTATGGTTGAAGGTAGCTGGATACTGCTTGCACGCGTTGAGGAGTGCTGACCAGAAGCACAATGTTTTGCAAGTGAATAGCAGATGGCAAATGCAGTCATTCAGAGGATTCATGTAGTACCACCTCATGCTGCTATAGCTAACTTGGTAAGAAGATAATTATGTGGCCTGATTTTGGCATCTGTTTTCCTCAGCTTTTTCTGTTAGGTCACTCTAATCCAGGTCACAGCATGACCAGGTGTGGGCCATGCCTCAGGCATTAAAAGAAACATTTACTACTTGTTTAGCAAAGCCTTGTGAAAATGGAAGACACTTGTCACTAGTTTGTTTGCGGTAAGTGGAAGGCTTTGCTTTCCACAGTATATATATCCTGTCAGGCTCCTGAGCATGGGCCCTCTGTCTGGGGCTTTGGCTGCTGGGCTTAGGGTGAACCATTTGGACAGCTGGGCTCCAGGGCAGCTGGTAAGAGCTGCTGTGAAGAAAGAGCCAGAAGAGGCCTCAGTGAGGGCTTGTTCCTCCTTCCCAGGGGAGCTGCTTTTAAGCTGAGGCTCTACTGTTGGTTGCCCCTCAGCTACAGCTCCTGCCACATTGCAGCCTGGCCCTCCCCAGGCATGGGACTATCTGATCCTGATCCCCACCCACAAGCTGATGTCCTGGCCTGGTTTCAGCCCATCCCCACAGCTCTGCCCGGTGATCCCAGGGCTGTTTGACCTCCATTCCTCTCACCGGGCCTGATTAGGACCCCAGCAGGCTGATGTCCTGGACTGGCCTCGGCCTGTCCTGTCCCTAGGGAGGTGCCTGATGCCCAGGGCTGGGGCTGCCTCTGGCTGCCCCCTAGCCTGCCCCATTCCCTGGCTGGAGTGGTAGGGCTGGCTGTGATGCCCTGTCCTTCTGATACCCGTGGGGACCCCTGAGCAGTCATACTGCTCAGTCTATTTTTTTTTTTTTTTCCATTCCATGGATCTATCTTTGTACTGGCTGACCAGCAATCCTTGAAAGCTACATACTATTTATCAACTCACCCTTGCTGGTAACACAGATTAAGGACTGTAGTTCTGCTTTCTGACTTGACCAGGCCACAAAGTATAATCCTGTTACCTCTGTACTGGATCCCGCAATAAAAGATTAATGAAAATGTTTTCCTGGTGAAAGAATTTTTAAGCATGCATTTGTCTGTCTGCTAGTTTGTTTTAATGACTAATAGCCTCTTGCATTGAAAATGTATTCCTTATTTCTTACTTGAATTCGACTGCTTTAGTTTAGCTCTCCAATCTATTTCAGGTACTTCTCAGACATACATGGTGGCATTTGGCATCCATTTGACCTCTCTCATGGCTGGACACCATTTAATTAAAGCAAAATTGTATGAGGCAAGGGTGTTTCTCACATAAAAGAGTTCAAAAGCATTTTACTACTTCACATTAACAAAGAACAAATATTTTTGTCACAAGTCACTTTATGTATGGAGAACCAAGAAGAAGACGACAACCGTTTATAGAAGACACAGCCAAGCTGAGTCCAGGCTGATACAAAACTTCAGCTATCCAAAGTTGCCACAGACTCTCATGATGCCTACTGACATTATGCTTCACCACAGAGCTTGGCAAAATCTACAGATGTTGGATCATGGGCAAAACCAAATCTGGTTATCAGAAAAACAAGAGCTTATCCTTGGTTCCTTTAAAAAAATGTACCTGTCTCATGCTATGAACGGTTCTGTCCAAATGAGTCCTGCTTCCAACATATCAATTTAGGTATATCTGTTGTATCAGAAATGAAGAACATGTTTCTCAAAATAAGGATGTAAAAATTCCCCTGATCTACTTTTGAAAATCTAGTTTATTATAACATGCTAAGTTTTTGTGTGAATAAATATGGTATGAAGGATTATATGGAATTACACAAACATAAAATACCAGAAAATTCCAGACAAAACTTCCTGAATATTCTGATTTTATTATTTATGCCGGGGAAAGGCTAAAAACAAAATCCAAATTTAGTCTTTAATGTTTTCCTTTATTTTTCAGGACAGCCAAGACACAAATATAACACTGTTTAAAGAGAGACACTTAGAATTAAACACAATGATGGAAACAGAAAGGCATTTAATGATGAAGGGCAAGACTGTCTGTGAGCATCAGGTTAACAGGCGTTAAGTTACGGCTGTGTGAGAAGTCCCTTTCAGAAACCAGTGATTCTACAGTGTTTTTCTTTCTGTCAAAACTTTTTTTTAATGTTCTACACATTTCCAAAATAACAGCCGGGAGGAATATGTTTTACATTTTTGCTGATCGCTTAATAAAGGTTGGTTTTGTTTTGTTTGTTTGTTTGTTTCACTAATATCTGTTGTATAGGCCATCCTGGTACACAGGTAATTTTAAATTAGAAAAGCAAGAATAGCATTTTCCATAATGCAGTGAGAAACATGGATCTGAAACACAGCCCAACCTGTATATCTCTTATGCCCAGAGACAGCATCATGTCACAATTGTGTGTTATATTGGTTTTTATAAGGAGTATGAGATAGCAAACAAAACACCACGTCATGTAATACTGAGGTATAGGACATACAGTAATGCATAGAAATACAGAAGTATCATCACATGAAGTAAGTTCTTTTATATAATTCTTTATTTTACAGAAATGATTTTTTTAAGGGGTTGCAGGGGCTCCAATCTCCTCAGTCATAATCACTGCTTATTTTCAGACTCTTCAACACATATTATCAGGAAAGTTTCCTGCCCTGAAGAGAGGGTATCTAAAAAGCCCCACCAAAAAACCCAAACAAAATAAACAAACAAACAAACAAACAAACAAACCCACATGCCACAAACAAACAAGAAAAAAACCCAAAACAGAACATGTAAACTTCTAAATAATGCAATGTCACAATGAAGTTACATGGCTAAGGTTTATGAATCTTATGGTTACATCCAAGCACCTCCTGGGTGATACTCTGTCTTTGCTCATCTTATAATTTAAATAACATGTGACATCTTTACACTTTGCCATCCACTCATTTCTCATTGAAGCACAACACATCTTTGGAGGTGCCTTACAGGCCTGATTATTTCCTTTGTAGGAGGAAATCAAGAGCTCTTTTGGATATTTTTTTATGCCCCATTTAATTCTGTGCTATATATCTGTAGTTCGATGATTCTTCTCTTAGTCACTGCAGTGAAACTACTGCACCAGACACTGACAAAGAAAGAGGTTCTACCTTGCCCATTACAGTGCAGAAGCATGAACTGAAATTTTCAGAGTGCCTGACTGAGTCTGTTGTTCTGGAGGCCAAAGACAGACTATGTTTTACCAAATTGTTTGAAGCCTGTTAGACTCCTTTGGAAAGCAGCAAATGAAAAAGGTTTGGCATAAGTCTGGCAAATGGACACTTGAGAAACTAATTTAAATTACTAATATTTAAGTAAGAGTGCTAAGAATATGCATGATTCTTAGGTTAAATATAACATATAGGGGTAGAGAATACATTAAAACAGTAAAAAGAATGGCAACTAACAGTGTTAAAAATGAGCAGGAACTCTTTTGATTTGAAAATGTAGCCCAGGCAGTACAGAACATAATTATAAATAATCATCAGGGGAAAGGTTGCTTGCACTGTGGCAGTGAATAACTGTTAGAATACATAAAATATAAGAGAACAAAAATTCTTCAGAAAAAAACCTCAAAATCTCAAGTAACGTAATCATTGAAACATTTTGTAGTATTTAAGGCTTACCAAGAAATGTTACTCACACATAACTGAAAACCAGTATTATTTGTAATGCCTACCTTGTCAGTAAAAGTCTCAACTTCATTGGAGCTGATTTACTGAGCTTTTTGAAGACCCAAGAACCAGCCTGTGCTCAAGCCTGCTCTGCCTCTTGATATTTTAGTTGTGCCAACTGTGTTATGATTAAATAACCTGATGGTCATTACTGATTATGACATAAAGGGCATTCAGAATTTGGGACTGAATTTATAAAGTGCTATAAGATTGTTTATGGTGATACCGACTATTGATGACGTTGCACTGTTTAAATGCAGGAGCACAGTTCCTGCTCTGAATTTGTGTTAAATATGTCCGTGAGGTTACGTTTTTCATTCAATAATTCAGTGCAGTCTGCTTTTGAACTATATTTTAACTAGAGATTTTGGATTTCTGAACCTCCTTCGCATCTTACAGCTTCATTTTCACTGCTCAGTTACTGGGCATACATTTACCAAAACCTGAAATCTCCTTGGAAGCTTCACAGATCACTTGTGATCTTTTAATAGCTCAACATTTTTCAGGACAGAGCCTAACACTGACTTTGTTTGAGATCTCATGACCTTTTCAAAGATCTTTCTTTCTCTCTATCTGCCTTTCTGTTCTTTGGTGTGAACCAAATACAAGCAAATTCTTGAAAGTAGCTACATGCTGTAGTTGACTAGCTGGGTGAAAATTTGCACTGAAAATGTATATCCGAGACTTCCTTTCAGAGGAGTGCCTAGACTTTTAAAAGCTATGGGCATCTTTTTAAAGAAATACAAATTTATTCCAGGCTCAAAAATTCTTCAGGCCAAGTGAAGGAGACATGTCACAATTAACTTTTCATTCTGTGCTGCTGCTGTTCTGTCTGAGTCACACTGAGGTGACTGGATTTTGAGCTTTACTATTTCAAAATGTTTTCAGCTTTGTCAATTGGCTTTGTCTCTAGCAGCAAGAAATGTTTTCTTTTTTTGGTTAGAATGAAGGTACAGAAGCATTTGATTTCTGGAGTCCATTCACAGTGTCAATGTAAGGTTTTTTTTTGTTTGATTTTATTTTTGCATACAGAACTGAACAAGCAGGATCTTATTCTGCTTTTTCTGTCTTGGTTTCTCTTCCCCTCACATCTACTTCATGCATATACAAAACACATTAAAGAAGGCATTGCTCATTCTCATGTTCCTCTTTAACGACTGCTTTTCTACTTGCTCAGTAAATTTGACTGTCTTCCAGAGACTGCAGAGAGAACCAAAGGATAATAATTCTAGAAATGTAGAAAAATCTTCAAATAAATGAGTGGAGAATGAATTTTAACATTGAATTTGGATGTCCAGGAATATAAACTCAGAAGTACTTTCTAGATTAATTTGTAGTTTAATCTGTACTCCATAAAACCTTATCAAAGCCAAAAGGCTGTCTATCTAAAGTAATCAGACTTTATCCAGTGGTAAAGAAAATTTTCAGATAAGATCAGTCTGCATCTTTTTTTTTTTTTTTTTCCTTTTCTTTTTTCTTAAAGTTTAAATTTTAAGTACCTGGGAAAAAACTTTCACTTGAACTTCAAGACTTTGTCTTCATTTTATACTTATTGAAGTTGTAATAGTAGTATATAAGAATAGTAAGACTAATGTGCTGACTCCTGAGATCTCACATCATAAGATTTTAATGGCAGCTTGGCATATAAATCCTACTGCCAAATATAGTAAATCATAGTTATATCCTAATCAGCCATGGCGAAGGACAGTTCTTGTCCATGGTTAATTCAGATTTCTTCTTCCAATGTTTTCTGCCTTACCCCATTGGTCAATACAGTACTCTTAAAGGAGCTTCAGACTAGTATCTGTGCTAGTGCTCCAAAACCGCTTAGACCTGCTTTATCCAAACATTGTTTAGCAGAATTTTGTTTAATTTAGTATTGTCAGTTCCCCAAGTGATACTCACTTTGTTTACTTTAATCTCCTGCCATTATATTTCCCGAAAAACAAGAGTCAAGTCATAGCTTGTGATCTGATTTTGAAGGAATTTACCAGGCATGAAACAGCTCTACTATATGTACAAGTCTTTGGTCCCTCCATGGCCATCTCCATGGTACTCTATTTTCTTCTTTCCTTCGACTCTTGAAGTTCTGGCAATACCTTCCTGTTCCTGAGAGACTGGAGTTCATTAGAGAAGTTAATGATAGAGTGGAAAATGGAGATTGGAAGAGCAAGTGGGTCTGTCAGCCAGTCCAAGGTCAGGAGAACTTATATTTTCCAGCAACATATGTTTCTTCTGTCTACTCTAAGTGGAGACTGGAAATTCAAGATTCCACTTTACAAAATGGAAAGTCAATGCCAGTGAGATGCCAAAAGAAACTGCTTGAATCTTATTTTCTTAATTTTTCCATTACTGTATGAACCAAATTCCTGACTCCTCAGTGTCAGATATCTGGCTTGCTGTGAGTATCTTGGCTTGCTGTTTCCAAGGTAAAACTGTTTTTTGGTTGGGTTTTTGGGGGGGTTGAGGAGGCTGTTGGTTTTTCTTTTGTTTGGTTAGTTTTTATTTTGCTTTGTTTTTTGTTACCATACGCCCACACACACAGCCCCAAAGGAACATACTACTTTTTTTCTATCCCAATTTTTAACCTTGCTGATGCTCTTTCTATTAGCTCTTTTCTTCTGTGAGATAATCAGTGTTTTTCAGTAACAGGCTGTTTACTCCCTCCTTCCAGATCATTATTCTGTAAAGTACAACAGTAGCTATTATTGACCATAGAATTCTTGCTTGTTATTTCCCTTCCATTTCTTAGTATTTGATTCTTTGCCATAACAAATAATCATTTGTTTGCAGTATTCAGGGTTTTTTTCCTCCAATAACTTCCAATGTTGTCACAAATATTAAAATTTAAATATATTACCTGTATGCTATCTCTTATGCTGCTTCTTTTAAAAGCTGTTGGATTTTTTAAAAAATATTTTCTGTAAAATTATGCTGTGTGTTCCTGCTGTCTTTAACATTCAAGCATTCTTTCCCCTCTTAATACTTTGTTTTACTAGAGCTAGAATGTACACAATAATGTGCAGACCACTGAGTCCTTCATAAGTTCCTGAAATCTCAAGTTTGTTTTTTTATTGTATTGAAAGATAAGTAGCATATTTGCTTATCTCAGCCAAGAGTTTTCTCAAGATTTCCAGTGCTTTCTTATGAACATTGTTTGTTGCTTAATTTGCTATTTCTAGCTAGACATGTTATCCATGTAAACTGAACTCTCTTCCGCAACTTTTATTCTAGTGTTCTTTATAGCATTTATAGATGAATTGTCATTCTTATTTCTGTTTCTTTTTCTTTTTCAATATTATTAAGAGATATTAAAAATAGCATTTTGGAAAAACAGTAAGTATACAAATAATAGTATAATTATATAAAAGTATCATAGAATCATAGGACATCTCAAGTTGGAAGGGACCCATAAGAATCATTGAGTCCAACTCCCTGCTCCTCACAGTATAATAATAATTTTCAAACTAAATTATTACATATATTTCCCCCCACCTTTGATATTAAATGTTTCCTGTGTATTTCCCTGAACCATTTTCATTAGCACTGTTTGGTATTTTCTTTTTGTCTTTTCCTTCTTTTCCTTCTTTTCTGTTTATGATGTTAACAAGCAATGTGTGGCAAATTTGATGTTCTGCATAATGATATTTTCATAAAGATTTATGTCCCTTGGAAACCCACTATAATTTCTTTTTCTCTTTTGTGTGTTTCCCTTTTTATGTTCCCTTTCCAATGTCCGTATTTGTGTCTCTGGCACTTTAATTTAATGTGTCTTTTCACCTCTCGCCTTCCATTGATGAATGTTAACACTTTCTTCTATCATACATTCTTTAGCAGGTGCCTGTGATTCTTACTCAGGCAGAATCCCCAGTGAAAGTTAGTGTCATGATTCTCAACTTGGATTCAAATATTCCTGAAATCACTTATTTGCTTCCAGAATTACGACATGAACTGAAACTTTTTGTCAATGAGTCATAAGGGAATGCTGAGCGGTGACCTCATCACAGATTACAACTTCTTCAAAGAGGGCAGCAGAGCAGAAGGTGCTGATCTCCTCTCTCTGGTGACCAGCAATAGGACACGAAGAAATGGAATGAAGCTGCATCAGGGGAAGTTCAGATTGGACATTAGGAAAAGTTTCTTCACGGAGAGGGTGGTCTGTCACTGGAACAGGCTCCCAGGGAAGTGGTCACAACACCAAGCCTGTCAGAGTTAAAGGAACATCTGGACGATGCTCTTAGTCTTAGGTTTAGTTTTAGGTAGCCCTGCGAAAAGCAGGGAGTTGGACTTGATGGTCCTTATGGGTCCCTTCCGACTTGAGATATTCTATGATTCTATGATAACAGTCTCAAATCCTCCCTAGATCAGATGGAGGACTAAAGGAGATGTGCACACAGAAAACTGTGAGCTACATTTGTCTAAGTAATGACTTAAAATTCAAATCCTGGGTATGTTCATTTCCTTAAATCTAATATCTAGTAATAAGCAGTAGTAAATAAGTCTCTTCTTTTTTCCTCTTTTTTTTTCTCTTTCCTTGCTTGAATTTAAAATATGTTGGAACTTCAGCATTTACTGATAACTGTGTGGGCTGTGTCACCACTGTGTAACTCTAGTTTTTATGCCAGTGTAACTCCATTAGTATACACTGATGTAGTACTGGAATTAAGCTGTGGTAGTCTGGCTAGCCAGAAAGGTGTACACCATGAAGGTGATCTGGGTGTAGAAGTTATCTGTTAACACCCAAAGAGATCTGAAGTATCTGATTTTTAAAAGGCCATATACACAGACTAGTCTATGTTTTTCATTACATTGAGAGGTATTAAATTCAGATTTCTCTCTATTCTTGCTGGGCTGAAATGACTGCTTGCCATTGTTTTATTCTGCTTACCCGATGAGTGAAAGGCAGAAGGATATCAAACTCATGCAAAAATCAAACAAATATAAAGGAGGTTGAAAAAGAGCATAAGAGCCTGATCAGTGTTTCATAGAGGTATAGCAAGGAATAATGACAGAAAGACAGAAGAAAGAAATAGAGCCATGCCTGGAAATACTACTTAACTATAATCCATCTATATATCTAGCAAACAGAATTCTGGCTAGCCAATCACTGAATCATTTAAAATTGGATTGGTCAAAATGCTTGAGAATATAAAGAATCCGGCTATTCTTCATTGGTAAGTGAGGGACTAAATGACCTACCAGAATTTGATGGGTTTTTTCCTCATCACTGATTTTTACTGAAGAGTGATCTCTTATTGAAGCTGTGTCATTAACAGAATGAATTTTGCAACTAAATATGCATCTAGATAAAAAAAACAACTTTTCATTCATATTAAATAATTCAGATAACCCTACATATAAACAAATCAATCCTAGGTTTTGTGTAATAACATTTTCTGAATGAGAAAGCTGTTAATAAAAAAAATCAGAATTTAAACATAAAAGTATATTATAGTGTATTTCACTGCCAAAATATGATTTCATTTCTTACATTCAATGTAAGTCAAATATATAAAAGAGTTACAAGGCATAATCAAATCTGCTCTGTATTTTTGAGAAAGACAAATTGTTCAACTTAAAGTCCATATATAACCACTCTTTTTTTTTTTTTTTTTTTTGTAAAGGAAGGTTGTATTTTTTTCTTCTTCTGAGATTCAGAGAGATTGTGCTGGTTTTGGCTGGGATAGAG
>NW_009207502.1:0-255 GCF_000690835.1 Fulmarus glacialis
CTCTTTGCTGGGTAAAAAAATGGCTGGATAGCCGGGCCCAAAGAATTGTGGTGAATGGGGTTAAATCCAGTTGCTGGCCGGTCTCAAGTGGTGTTCCCCAGGGCTCAGTATTGGGGCCTGTTCTAATATCTTTATCAATGATCTGGACAAGGGGATCAAGTGTAGCCTCAGTAAGTTTGCAGACGACACCAAGTTGGGCAGGAGTGTTGATCTGTTTGAGATCTGCTTGAGGGTAGAAAGGCTCTGCAGAGGAAG
>NW_009207502.1:329-5258 GCF_000690835.1 Fulmarus glacialis
CCCCAACAACCCCATGCAGCGCTACAGGCTTGGGCAAGAGTGGCTGGAAAGCTGCCCAGAGGAAAAGGACCTGGGGGTTCTGGTTGACAGCCGGCTGAACATGAGCCAGCAGTGTGTCCAGGTGGCCAAGAAGACCAATAGCATCCTGGTTTGTATCAGAACTAGTGTGGCCAGCAGGAGTAGGGAAGTGATCGTCCCCCTGTACTCGGCACTGGTGAGGCCGCACCTCGAATACTGTGTTCAGTTTTGGGCCCCTCACTACTAGAAAGACAAGGTGCTGGAGTGTGTCCAAAGAAAGGCAACGAAGCTGGTGAAGGGTCTAGAGCACAAGTCCTATGAGGAGCGGCTGAGGGAACTGGGACTGTTTAGTCTGGAGAAGAGGAGGCTGAGGGGAGACCTTACTGCTCTCTATGGTTGTAGCGAGGTGGATGTTGGTCTCTTCTCCCAAGTAACTAGCGATAGGAGGAGAGGAGATGGCTTCAAGTTGCACCAGGGGAGGTTAGATTGGATATTAGGAAAAATGTCTTCACTGAAAGGGTTATCAAGCATTGGCTGCCCAGGGAAGCAGTTGAGTCACCACCCCTGGAGGTATTTAAAAGACATGTAGATGAGGCACTTAGGGACATGGTTTAGTGGTGGCAGTGTTAGGTTTACGGTTGGACTCGATGATCTTAAAGGTCTTTTCCAACCTAAATGATTCTATGATTCTATATCTTGCTTTAATTACCCTATACAAAATTAACAATTTTGATTGAAGGCCAAAAATTTACCATAGTGCAGGCTTGTTCTTAGCTTAATAAAGCTCAGAGCATGAATTTTTATGATATAATCTCATAATTAATTGTTAATAAAATGCAGCAATTCTGCATATAAATACTACCTGAGTCCATTACCTGAGGACTTGGAGAGGAACCGGTAAAGGAACTAATGACATTTGGTACAGCTGACACTTGATCTTTTATTGGGAACTGGCTTGATTCTTGAATCCTTGAAGTACTAGAACAGAACATTAGGAATTTCCAAGAAACATCACATTTCAGCCTGATTTCATACAATACCCCTAATGGCAGATTGGTTTCCCTTAGCTTTTTGCTTAAGACTACAAGATTTCATTTCTAGGTGGAAAATATTTTTACATAGAAACTACGATAGTATTATTTTTTGAGTGAGGAGTCGTCTCAGTTTGGTAATAACTAAACTATTTGCATAGGCAGTCCAGATTTATGACATGTAGCAACACAAGAGTGAGCAAATGCCTTTGAAAGACACAACAACCTTTCTTGATTTTCTAATCATGATTTAGGGGCTCTGGTCTGCAGGTAGAAAACTGAACATTTGTCTGTTCGCTTTACTGCAATCACCATGATCTGCACTGCAGTGGTTATACTCTCAAGAGACACTAACTGATGAAATTTGTAGGGTCAGCAAACATTAGACATGCCAACAAGAGAAAAAAAAGGTTATACTTACAAGAATACTGATAGAGTTTCTAAATCGGAGCTGCAGAGCATGAATTGAAATCTAGTTAAGAACCTGCACTAGCCTTTTTGACTTTCAGATGTTCAGAATACCAGAAGTGTCAGCTAAGGACAGTAACATGAGGCTGCTTGACAATTTGCAAAAGCCCAAAGTAGTTGGGCCTCCAGAAATACCAAAAGTAGACAGACAAGACTGAGTGATCTATAGTTAAATACTATCAGGTGGAAAAAGGTCAGACACTAGGAAACTTTTGTTGTGTTTGCTAGTATTCCCATCCTTGCCTTCACTTTATAAATGGGTGGAGCAGTCAACATAATCAGTGCTAGAGCCGGCATACAGAAGTACCAACCCACTACTTGAGAGGAAAAAAAAAAGACCTTTCCTACAAGCGTTGTATTAATCACAATTCTACCTTACTTACAATTCTACCTTACCTACAATTCTACCATATGTTGGTAAGTACTAGCCATAAAATTGTTCTGCTGGCTTCCTGTCAGAATTATCCTAGCAACTGTTTATTAGAAAACTACAATTCATCATATCATTCAGAAAAAGAGATGTTGCAGATTACCCGGCAGAACTGTATATTGCAAATGAGATAAATCTCTGTGTTACCATAATAATTTTTTTTTCACATCTGCTGCAGTTTTTACAACTCGTGCAGTTTTTTTAGTGCAGTAGAGATTGCTTGAGAGCATAACAGTGCCAATCTATTTTAGGTTAGTGCAGATGGTGTTTAATTTTTAAGGGGAATTCACAGCGAATACTCCAAGAAAACACAACTCAAGCTTATCAAGATACTGATATCTACCTCCTGGGTATAGGAGTTTTTTTATTAGAAAAATTAAAAAACCCTCCTGGGTTTTTCATTAGAAAATAAAATGTGTTTCTCTGATCAATCTGTAAGCCATACCAAGAAAGTATGGCTATATTTTTCCACCAATTAAAAAAGCATTAATGGAAATTATAGACATATCTAGTTCCTTTTTAAAAAACAAACAAACAAACAAACAAAAAACCACAAAGAAGAGAAGCAAAAGAACTTTAAAACGGAGAATTATTGCAACATATTTGCATTATTCTTTGTCTGAAGTACATAGATGTATTACAAGTACTGACATAAGATCCACCCCCACAGATGCCTCTGCAGGGCTTCAGGTAACAGCAAGTCCATGATGATCTGCTAACTTAGACTGCTAGAAAATTATGTCGACAGCATTATAATTTGGTACAAATATCAACAAGCATTTCCGTGTTCATCACGGCCACAATGTTATGACTTTATCAATTTAGTTCATTCTTAAATCAAGTTACAAGACCATCCTGAATTACAACAGGAATATTATTGAAAAGCATCATAAGTCACTGCAAGCCAGTTTGTTTAGCAGTAAACTTAAAAAATATTCTAGTCCCTGTATACCAGAATGGGCTAGGAGATCATTTGTTCTGAAGCCTTCCATAGCATTTCTGGCAGCAAAGTAGTGGGTAAGGACAGAATGCTAGAGATAACCCCCTATGTTATCTCAGTTGCTAAGCTATTGCTTGAGTCAGTTAACAATTGAAAGGCCAGTATAAATATTTATATTTTATTAATATTGGCCAAGCCCTAAGACAAAAGAAACACCTTAAAATAGAGGACCTAAAGGCACAAGTAATTTGAAACAGAAGCTACACGTTACTGGTTAAGAAAGCCTGTGCACACAAATTAGACTGTTAATTCATTCATTGTCACGACCCAGAGGATTTTAACTTTGTTTTAAAAGAAGCAATGAAATGTTAATCCTCCAAAAAATTATGCAGTAATTTCATTCATGAGGAATATTACAAGCTTTCTGTGTGTCTTATGTCAGAAGCAGTTTAACCCATATTGCACGAGTTCAATGGGACAGGTTTCACATCGTAGTTTAATGACCAGAAGATAAGAAAACAAAACCCTCGGAACTCCAGAGGTGGCAGAAAAAGAACAACAAAGTGGAAAAGAACAACAAAACAAAACCTCCAAAAACATTACAAGCTTGAGATTGTTCTCAAAGCACAAAAGAATAACCTTTGTTAGCACTTCATTTAGTATATAATGGTATTAAAATGTATTAATTGGAAGATCTGTCACTACTTCCAAAAGGTAGAAACCTGTTTGCAGCTGATAAACAGAGTGCAGTGTTTGTTGTCCAGAGATTTAAAAATGCAACCCTATGTATACCGACTCAAGGGTGCGGAAATTTAACTTCAGAGCCATTTACATGGATTAACCAAAATGACAAAGCGAACAGGTGACCTGGAAATGGAACCAGCTTTCTCTAGCACTGTGTGGTGCCAACTCAGTTTGGCTAAATGTACAATATGCAACAAAAGGCACACTACCCAATGGGCAGAGGTCCAAACATGCCCAAGGAAATATACAAATCCACAAGATCTCAAACAAATTTGAGGAACTGCCATTTCACTTCCAAGTGTCAAAATGGAGGGATCTTGAAAACTCCAATAAAATAGTCTCAGCTCTGCCTTTGCACAGCATGGCAGAAAAGGGAGATTGTCCACTGTTACTTTACCAAAATATTTACTTTTTTTCTCCTCTCTCTCTCCTACATTTTTTATAACAGCATCAATCACTTTCCACAGCCTTACTGATCTAAACAACTCATTGTTTGAATTTTTCAAATATTAATTCTTTAAATAATATTCAACCTACAGATTTTTATTACTTTAGGCAACTGCTGCTTTCCTTAGATAGAGGCCAGGCAGTGAGGAAGAAATGCCATCTGGTTGCTCACAAGAAAAATGGGTCAGACTTAATGTGAAGACCAAGGCACATCCTGCCCTGTTTTCCCTGTCGCAGGCTCCTAATACATCTTGTCCTCCTCTCTCTCTTAGCTAGTTTCAAATTCTTTTGACCAGCTTCCTCTTACTGTTCATAGTTTGGCAACAGATAGGACAGAAAAGAGAATTCTAGATACCTGCTGGAAATTTTGCCTCCACTTAAGTCAAATCATCTTCACTGTGATCAGGATTTTGTCCACAGTGTTAGCAGAAAAAAGATCAAGCAACATACAAAATACGTAAGATACTAATATTTCAACTGTTCTGCAATTCTTGCCAGTGGACATTTGACAGAATATTATATTTTTTCTTCATTAAATTAGCACTTTTCAGTTAAGTGAAAAAAAGTCAAACTCTGATCTTCAAGAAAATATCTGCATAATAATAGATATAATAGATATTTCAGTAAACTTAATATTTTAAAGAATGAGCCCTGTACATATAAATTTTGAGATCTGATATCACGCACACTAACAGAATAGAATATAGAATATTTTCCATCTTTTCTTTATATAAACCGAATATATTCATAAAATTACAAGTCGGTTTTAGCTTTGTTACGTTACATCCATTCAACACTCAGCTTCCCTAAACATAGAAGAAGTTAGAATCATAGAATCATAGTATCATTAA
>NW_009207503.1:0-23519 GCF_000690835.1 Fulmarus glacialis
TATATATATAAATAAAAATATATTCAGATTGCAATGGCAAGCTTAAAAGTTTGGAAAGTACCATTTTGGATTCACTATGAAATCTTATTTTGTCCATCTTTGTATTCAAAATGAAATGAATAGGACATGGTTCCCATGGAGAAGCAGCAGGCTTTTTGGGCAGCGTAATTAATATGAAATTGTATCTAAAAATTGACCGGTTTTAGTGTAATGATACTAAGGTTATAATACGAACTAAAACCTTATTGGTGTCGGAGAATAGGTAGGAAAGAAAATTAGAGTTGTGTCTAAACTGGGGCCATTGGCCTTCTAGGAAAAAGTTGTGTCCAGCAAGGAACAACCTAATCCACTGGTTTGGGAAATTTAAGAAATACATGAAAATGAGTTGCTTCAACATAGAACAATACCTAATTCTCTTAAATCTTGAGTCCAAAAATAGTAACCAGTACTCAAGACCGCATTTGTGGCACTTCATGAGAGGTTATGATGGATTAGGCTGTCCCTTGAACACCACAGAGGAACAGCTTTTTCCTAGAAGGGAAAACAGGCCAATGCTCATTTCCAGGAATTCTTCTGATAGGCTTGGTTTGTTTTTTTACCCAAATTTCACTTCTGCGTAAATTGCCAGTGTGATGTCCTCAAAGAAAGTGAGGGACTATTGAGATCATTTGGGAAGAGGATTGTGAGCTAGAGCCTGGCCAGGTAGCTCTCCCTATCCCTGTCCTAGTAATAGCCAGGCATTCATAGGAACATGTCCTGGGTTTGGTTTTTTTTTTTTTTGTTTGTTTGTTTGTTTTTTAAGTTGGAATGTTTGGAATAGTTTGTTCACATAGTGATAGGATTTTTCTAAAACTAGGATTATCCCATCTGACATGGTTAACACAGACTGTGGGTATTTCTGGAAGTATTTTGCAGTCCCGTTGGGAATTATGGATCTAGGGGCAAGTTGAAATGAGTTGAACTAAAGCAAACCTTTCCTGCTTTAGTTGTCTGAATATATTATAGAATATAAACACTGACCAGGAAAAATATTCCAAAAAAACCAGAAGCAGACTCACTACTGTATAAACAGGCCCAGGATGCAGAATAAATCTTTTCAGTTCCTCTAGTTCAGCTTTTGCTTCTGTTTTTTCCTGTTCTATAACAGTCTCTCTTGAGGTTTTCACTATCCTGAGGAGTGCTAGCTGCTCCCAATATTTAGCACCAATGTACTTTTACCTTCAAAAAACTGATTTCTGCCAGACAAAGCATACTTTGAGAGCAGCTGTTGTTATTGACTGGCATTAGTGGATTTAGACTAGTAGTCCATGCTTTAAATGACACAATAATAGTGCCTCATCTGCAACAAAGCAGTATACCAACACTTTGAGAATCAATGAGATCCTACAACAAGTAGTTTCTTGATACACTGTTTATTTTTTGGACAAAAATAGCTATCTGAAAAGCTCTTGGGTCCAATTCTCAGCTGGTGTTTTTAAGCCCCATTCCATTGATCTTAATGTTTCAAAGGGAATGGAAGCTTTGAGACACTGACAATACAAATCATCATGTGCAAAGAATACTTCAGATGTAGCAGGTGTATAAAACAGGTGTATGAAATATCACAGACAATGGTTAATTATTCTGTTTTAAAATTCCATTGTGTCTTACAGGTCTCTTCACAATCACTTATTTAACATGCTCCCCCCCTTCCTTCTTTTTCTTGAACTACGTAACATCCTAAAATAAGTCACTTATGATTGCACTCTCATGGAATCAGAACAATTGCCTGGATCCGTTGTTATGGTCAAAATACATGCAAATAAAGGAAGATGAAAGTGTTAGACAAGTGATTTAATAGTTCACTTTTTATAACTTCCATTTTATAGCTGCTTCATGTAGCACTGGCTGTACTGCACCAGCTTAGAGCAACCTCTGAGGAAGGGGAAAGAGATCTAGTGTGCTGAACTTTATTTCTTACACTTAATAGACGGAGGAATATTAAAGCAAGCTAAAGGAAACAATTGTATAACTGCCTTCTGTGGGCTTTTTTGTTACCATTTCAGTAGGCAGGAGGTAAGGCAAAATCCTGTTCCTGACACTACCCATATGCTGACTTTGAAGGAGCACCATTTGCCAATGAAAACAGAAGACAAGTATCTGAAAAAATCAGATTTTTTGTGTGTTTGTTTTTGTTTTGTTGCTTTACCCACTTACTTTGACAGTCAGTATTAAAAAAAACTTAATCCAGGGTCCACAAAAGGCAGTGTAAAGATGTCTGACATTTCAGCATGTATTCAAATGAGACCCAAATGCAGCTGTCTGGGCATTCAGTGGCCTGATCAACTGCTGTTTTTCAATGATATTTGGAAAGTGTTACGGAAGTTATTGTTTCAGCATTGACTAATCAGGTAAATATTCTTATCTACAAATATTACAGGAAGGGGTTAAAAAATAACAACCCAAGTAGTGCAGTTTTCTAATGGAATATGGTATTAGTGATATTTTAGAGTATGAGATAGATGTTGCATGGGTCAATCGATTGTCTAGTCTGCAGCCTCATCATTTTTTGGTGTGATGAACTGTTTGTTTCGTGGTATAAGACCTACATCAAATGCAATTATCACTTAATCAATCTTGAGCGATATAAAGTGTGTAATGAGCTACTGGATCAATTAGGAAGTTAGATCACCTCATCAATATACCAGTACAATATCATTTTTAAAACTGATCTCCTTTCTTTTATATAATGAACTTTATATGTCTGAGGCAAAACTGAGGTCAGGCTTAAATTATACATGAAACTATTTTATTATCAAAACAGCAGTCCTAAAATTGAAATTAGGTTATTACTGAGTCAGTCAAATAAACCAAAACATAATACAAACAAATGTTGGTGCATAGTGCCATTCTTTATGCAGTATTTACACCAAGAATTTGTTCTAATTCATAAATGCTTTCTAAGCAATTGCGTGGTACCCAAATTCACCTTTCTTATCTAGAGTTTCACCCCTTAATGTGGATAAATGCAGTTTATCAAAGAGTGCTAGAGGAGTCCATTACTGTGAAAAGAGAGTATCAGTTGTTGGTGAATTAATTAAAAGAAGATATCTACAATTGCAAAACATATTATGAAAATTTTCAAGTGAACATAATAACGCTGAGTGGGAAAAAGATAACCATTCTGGAAAGAGAGAGATTTTAAATTAATAGGGTTTCTGTGGCCTTTGAAATTGCTACAAAGAAGTCTTTGAAAGCCTTCTGGAACTATTATTGGTATGGTATGGTGTGGTTCTATGTGTTGTCTTAACTGTAGTAATTAATCTTATTTTTAAATCCTCTGATCCTATTTCTGATGGTTCTTTTCTTTGAAGTAACTGCAAAGACACTTTTTTAATGATAAGAAGTTTCAAATTAAATGCATGGCATATGTAACTAAACAGGTGCACAAATAAACCTATGGGAAAACATTACAGTTTTGACATAAACTAGTAAAAGCAAGGGCAAAAAATCAGTCAAGCCAGCAACAGCTATTCTTTGACTAGTAGCACTGAATGAAGCTGTCACAAAGGGGTCCTAGTACATAACATATTGTCCTGGTTTTCGCTGGGATAAGGTTAATTTTCTTTCCAGTAGCTGATATAGTGCTGTGTTTTGGATTTAGTATGAGAAGAATGTTGATAACACGCTGATGTTTTTAGTTATTGTTACGTACCCTGCTAATAAAGGACTCTTCAGAGGCTGGGAGGGAGCATAGCCAGGACAGCTGGCCCAGCTGGCCAACAGGGTATTCCATACCATATGACGTCATGCTCAGTATATAAAGCTGGGGAAGAAGAAGGAAGGGGGGACATTTGGAGTGATGGTGTTTGTCTTCCCAAGTAGCCATTACACGTGATGGAGCCCTGCTTTCCTGGAGATGGCTAAACACCTGCCTGCCGATGGGAAGTAGGGAATGAATTCCTTGTTTTGCTTTGCTTATGTGCGTGGCTTTTGCTTTACTTATTAAACTGTCTTTATCTTAACTCACGAGTTTTCTCACTTTTACTCTTCTGATTCTTTCCCCCATCCCACCGGGGGGAGTGAGCGAGTGGCTGGGTGGTGTTTAGTTACTGGCTGGGGTTAAACCATGACACATACTATCCATTGACTTGATTGAAAGTCTATTTCTAAGACCATGGGAATCTTTCCATGGACTTCCCAGCTGACTTTAAATCAGATTGAGTAAGTTGTGACATGTTTGTCTTTGATCTAAGTGTTCTCTCTTGTGCTAGCTTGTCTTAAGTTTAACATTATTTCTACGATAATCTAAATATTATTCCTATCTAAATATTATTAGGCCTGTAACAGTCCTAACACATCTTTGGTTACCGTTGAAAAATCTCACAAAACCAAAAATTTAAAAAATAAGTATTACGATAGATAACCATTCTAATTTATTTTAAGATCTGCATGAATTCTAGCATAAATTTCATATATGACTTTTGTAGTTCTTTTGCCGTTTGAATATATGCAGAATGTAAAAGGTAAGGAAATACTTGGGGTTTTTGCACATCTCACAGTTTTATTCTTTATTTTGAGTATGTAAGGGCTTTTGGTAATCATATATGGGGAAAAAAAAAAGAAAGGCTATATGCAGAGGATTGCTTGATTTTTTTTGTTGTTGTTGTTTTGGTTTTGATTTGCAGTAATGTATTCCAGTCGTTACAGCAAACAAAGATGCTAGGTCTTAAAATTGTCCTGAAAGCAGTTCTTTTGGCTGCAATTCCATTCAAAATCTTTTGGAAATAATAATCACTTACCCGTTCAAACCCCATGGCTTTCTTCGATTTTCTAGCTTTTGTTCAGCTTTGAACTTAGATTGTGATTTGATCCTCTGAAAACTGTCTTTCTTTTCCAAAAAGAGTTCCCATGGATGTGTTCTATAAACCTTCCTCTCTTAACTGCTATGTAGTAACACAGCTGTTAAGTTCTCCAGCAGGAGAGCTAAATGGGGAATTAATTTAGTCAGAACCTACAAATTTGAATCTTTGGTTTTCCTCTTCTGAAGTGTAGATTTTTATCATATGTTTTGCTATAGCATTATATCACAGGCACTCCACAGTCAAGCTTGGGAGCCATGCCTAGAGGGGTAAGGAAAATTGCTCTGGTATGCTCTGTGAGTAATAATATCAAAGAAATGACCAATGTAAGAAACTATATGAACAACTGGTATTTAATAAGAGCTGTTTGCTGTCAGGATGAACAAGACAAATAGAAAATTACTCGATAGACAAATAGAAAAAACTACTCCTAGGAGAGTGCAAAGGTATTTTATAGTTCCTGTATCTCCTGGAGATTAGGTCTGAACTGGGCAGAAGAAATTCTTTGTATATGTAGCTGTAACATTTAACAGTATTTGTATATAACAATGTATCTATAAAAGGTTATAAAGAAGTAAAAATGACAAGGCATTAGGGGTAATTTAGAAGGTCAGATGAGTCCAGCAACTCCTCTAAGGTATTAGGTGATATCAAGGGATTCCTGCCTGAGGCATATTTGAAGAAGGTAGGAATGAGCCCTGTTGTCAGATGGAGATGGGAATGATATTCCTTATATTCTATAAAACAACCTTTTTTCTTTTTCAGTTTTATACCCAAAAGCCTAACTCTGAAGCTTGCTAAGCAATTCTCATGTCTATTTTAGTACTAAACCTTTCTGCCACTGAACTGTCATGATGGATCAGGGGAAACTAACAAATTTATGGTGTGAATTCAGCACAGTGGTGTCCAGCCACAACCAGTGCAAGGGCAGTAGTGTCTAGGGCATGTGCGGGGAAGCTGGGGGCTGATAGTAAGGGCTGGCTAGCCAGGCAATGCCTTTTATCAGGGAGAATGATCAGCAAAAGCAGTAACATGTCCTTTGTGCAAAGAGTAAGTAGTAGAGGTACTTTTTGGTGCCTAGCAAGCCCTGAAGCATCACAGCTCTGAGAAAGTATTACTAATTATCAAGAAAGGGAACATTGATTGCAAACATTGGTACATACGCTGGCAGACAGAATTACTGAAATGTTCAACATGAAGAAAAGGTAACCCACTACAGTGAATTTAATGTACCATGTGACTAAGGACTGTGTAATGCACTCAGCAATATGAGCTTTTTATGTGAAGAATATGTTGGAGAGCTAGGCAGTTTGGAAGGAAAAATGGCATGACTGTATTGACAAGGAAACCAAAAGGAGTATGTGTAAATAACAAATACTAATTTTCACATACAAACAGAATTAATTTAAAATACTCTCATGTGTCTGTAGTAGAGTTACCCAGCAACGTAATGCTTCAGAAAGATCAGTATCATTTCTATACTACAGAAAGGAGCCAGTTGGATTCAAGTTTAATTAATTATATATACTGATTTAAGCATTTTAAAATGGTTTAAAAAAATGCATTTACAAAAATGCGAAACCATTTTCTGTTTAGATTACAGTGAAATGAAAACATGACCTGCCAATTAATTTGGAAAATTACTGTAGGAGTAGAATCCTGGAAGTATTAGTATTTCAGAATAAAATATTTCTCTAAAGATTCAAAATGACAGTAGCTTCATTTTTGAATCTTATATTATCCCTGTCAATATAAGTTGATTCATCTGTAGACTCAATATTAACAGGAACATTTCAAACAAAGATAAATACTTGGATGAAAAAGCCTGCTTCTTAAAATGAGAAACACTATGTATTACATTTAGTTTGTCAAAGAAAATTATGATAAATCATTCTTAGCTCAAAGCAGAAAAATGTGATTAAGTGATCTGAACAACTAGTGGCAATATCCATCCTAATTACTTTCCCTGTGATTGCATAGTATCTTCTGAAAGCATAGCCTAGCTCATAGCAAAATACAAATGTGATAATCGACATTTTCAAGCTAGGGCAGTAAAGACACTTGGGCAAATGGCCTAGTTCTTAATGGCTACATTACAGTTTTTGTGCATGCATATATGTTGTTACAGCATATGGTAAGGAAATGTATCTTTCATTCTGTCCTTAGAGGAGTCAAGTTTGTTCCCAGAGGGGACGATTTTAGAAGAGAGTCCTATAGTCACAGGCAGCCATTGAAAAGACTTTGCTTTCTCTTCCCCCCTAGCAGAGCAACAGCAGAAAGGGGCAGTAAGAGGATCGGTATCTTCATGTTTAAAATTGACATTTGCCAAGCCAAAAAACAGAGGTAGAGAAGATCTTACTGTTTTCTGTAAAAATTTCAGGGATAAACACTGTGGAGGTGGAAGAGCTATTTAAGATGATGAACAATGCTGGCATAACAAAAAATGAGTATACAGTGCCCCTGAATAAATTTATGGTGAAAATTAAGAAGAACTATGAACGGAGTGAAGTTCTGGAACAGCCCATCCACAGGAGCAGAGGGGACGTGAGCACATTTGGTGTTAGGATGGATTTTATTATGCCCAGAGTTATTTGATGTGATTGTCTGCAGTAACTGATTGGATGACTCTGTTATGTCTGATGTGCCTTACCCCATCCTTTCAGAGTTTCATTCTACCCAAAGAAAGCAGTTGCCTTGGGAGATGTAAGCTAGGAGACAGTGGCAATTTTTTAGCTAGTTTGAACTTAATGATCACTACTGTGATGAGGCTTTGAGTTTAATCTAGTACATGATAGGTAAAGGTTGACATAATTTAAGCATCAAAGCCATGCATGCCTTTCATGACAAGTATTTGTTGACAGGTGTGTTAGTATATCAGTCTTGAGAAAGGAGATTACTTTCATCCTCCTAGATAAAAAAATACCTCAAGATTTTGCAGCTAAGTATTGAAAACTTATCAAGTTTGCCATCAGTAGTATATGTAATTAAACGCCCGAGTTGTTTAGCAATTGAAGGATCCCACTGAAATCTTATAAACAAAAACTGATGTCTAAGAAGATTGAGACACATTTTACAGACTGTGTTATAGTGCTGGTCAGATGACACAGCTATAGTAATCATTAGCTCCTATGAGTCTTTCATGTTTTAGAGTTTGTGAATATCTTTCTTGGTACTAAAATAGGTGCCTGATTTGCTTCCTGTTTCTAGAATTTTATCTAGTAGTTAGACAGTTACATCCCAATTCTGAGAAAGCTGTAAGTTTGAAGATTTATTTTCCCTGAGCATCTTATTTGTCTCCCACCCCCACCCACCCCCACCCCCCCAAATGCGATGAAAATGTTTCCAGATTTAAAAACATTTTAGTATTTTGCCCAGCTGCAGATATATTCATGATACAATTTCACGACTTGCTGTGAAATAATAGTGGAATACCTGAAGTAGATTAATTGAATTTACTGATGTATGGTTTCCTTAAACATTTATAGTGCTATATCCTCCATTTGATTCAGAGGTATTGTGTACAGTCTGTAGGTAGTATAAAACAGAGAAAAAGCATCAGTTTAGAAAATATATGTATTTCAAAAAAGGTGAAATGAAAAAGCTGTGGTATTTGGAAAGCCAGGGTAGTATTGTCTTCTGTGATATTTTGATGTCTTTCTATAAATTGAAGAAAACTTTCTATAAATTGAAGAAAATATTAAGAGATCATCCAGGTTCTACATGCTCATTGTCTTTTATTAGAAGCAAGTTTTTCACTGAAGAGAGGCTTTCCTTATAACTGTATTTCTCTAGTCCTAGTGGATTAATCCAAACCACCTCAGTACAACCATAAATGTAATTTGAACTGTGATGACATTAATTAGTATTGCATGTCAGACTATAATAAATTGCTGCACTTATCTAAAATTACAGAGTTTCTTAAACATATGAGCTTATAGTAAATAGAGTAGTTTACTTAAACAAGCATTTCAAATGACTTCACATCATAATCCAAGGAATTTGGAATTATTTATAATCTATTTAAAATGTGAGACAGGTAAAATAGAAATAAAAACAAAGAGATCACTTTAATGTGTATATTCACGTTGCCGTACATGAATTAAGGTAGAATTTGGGTGATTTAATCTATAATCAATAAATTCTCCAAACATGATTTCAAGGAGAAAGTCTATCTTAGTAGGACTTTCATTTGAGAAAATGTCTAGTGGAAGTTATTCCTTTTATATATACTATTTTTAAAAAAGTTATAACATACTGGCTGTTACAGTAGATAACCCACTATAAAAAAAAAGAATGCAGTACGTGAAATAAATTGAAGTGACTTGTAGGTGGTACTACTTCTAAAGGCAAGGTTAAGTTACTAGTTGAGGTTGTATAATACTAGTTTAAGACAGAATAAATAAAGAGGGAGAAATATGAGGATATATGTCATGTTGCCAAAATCTACAGTGCCTGGAAGTCATGAAGTTGTCCTTTCTACTTAAGTAACTGTCAAGACTTAGATACTAAATTCAGGTAATTTGTAACAGAACCATGTGTATAGGCTGTAAAATTAGTTTTGAAAGCCAGTTCTGTGGAATTTACTGCAGAAATGAATAATTACTCCACAGGAGTGAATTTTTCTTTTTCTGAAACAAGTTTTTAAAATGGGGAGGGGTGTTTTGCTAAAGTTAACTGTTCTTGTCCTTGTTTGGCAGCTGCCCACTGACAAAACTAATTCTTCTCAATCAGATATTGCTAGACCTTTAGGAATAACTTAAGTGTTGCTGAGACATTTGCAAACCTTGGAAGATCTCAGGGATCCATTTTGTTGACATGGGTATCAATGTAAGAGTGGTGCAGCCTACTTATGTTAATAATCTATCAAATTACCAAATTATAAACCCATTTGGAGGCTGTAAGTTTATGCTACCTGTAAAACATCAACAGACTTTTTCTCCAGCCTGTTTGCTGTGAAACTGTCATGCAAGGAGACAGGTCCTTGCTCAAGTCATGCCATGTTGTGATTGAATAGCTACACATTAAGTGGCATTTTTGCTGTGAATAGATAGAATTAACCCTTAGTCTAAAGAAGAACAGAAATTTTATCTCCAGCTAATCAGTAAGATTTTGCTACAGGGAGCTGGGTGACTCATTAATCTGGTCATTGGTATTCAGGGTCCCGTTACTTTCATGCGATTTACCTTATACATGCAAGTCCTGTCACCTTCTGCACTGTTGACTGCCTAGACAGTAGCTTTCCTACACATCTCTCTGTGCTTTTGGTCTATCACATCAATGTCATCTGACAATTGATTGCGTAGCAGTTCAAATATCTGTTTCAGTGGCTGCTGCTTCAGCCTTAATTGCTGCTGAGTATTGCTCAGTGAGGTGCACAGTATTGAGCAGCAAGCAGAGCTGAAACTAGTTGGATATCTATTGAATAGATTTGAACTGTACAAGCCCTTCATTAAATTGAACTCTGCTGTCTAAAGAGGACCATACCATGTGTATGATCTCTAACCTTTTGGAAGACTTGTTTGGCAATAAGACTTTTGTTTTCTCTGTTAGACCAATCTATAACATTATCAGTTAATGGATTAACTCATTTTAAAAGTTCAGCTGAGATTTTTATTCCTACTGAATGAGGACTAGTGGACATGGATTGAATTCTAGCTAAATGCTAGCTTAGCAGCTTTGTATTTTTTCCATCTGCACTTCTGAAAACCATATTTGTGTAGTATACAGGCAACCTTAGGCTTGAAACACAAAAAGATTTAGCCATTGTAACTGTGAGCCCTGCACTTCCCTACCAAACAGAGGAATTAAAAGCTCTGAATAAGATTCTAGTTTGTCCTTTTGAAACAATTGGGGGAAAAAAAAAAAAAAAGCATGGAACTGGTTTCTCAGGAACATCATGAGAGCAGGAGATATCTAAGTTAACCAGGAGTGAATGCCAAGGAGATGGATGCTTCTGCCAGCCATGCAATGAATAAAGTGTCTGACTACTGATTAAAAGATCGTGAGTTTGATTTCTACCTGGCTTGAATAATTTGTACCTAGGAGTGATTTGGTAGCTTAACTCAGAGCTTTTGGACAGAAAGTCTCTTCAGATGTGCATCTCTGACAAGATATCTTTTTTCCATTAAACGATAAGAAGTCTAATGCAATTATATAGTTGTATCAGTTTTCAAATACCTATTCTGACTGATTTTGAACAGGAACTTTAAACTCAGTACTATGGCACTCTTGAACTAAGAGTAAGGTCTGCCTTACTTATGCAAAGTATCTTGTTGCTACCGTATCTAATTAGACTGATGTTTAACATCATACAGGAATCCCTTTTATGTGGTTGTACAGTTATGGCTGCTAACCTCTATGTTTACGTAGCAATGTAGTTTCAGCATCCGAAAATTCCTTTACCTGAGATTTGAACATCTCTTTCTGAACAAAATAAAAGTTTTCTTGGATTAACACTTATCTTATACAGAGAAATTAAGAACAGATAAAGTGTTAACAGGGTCTTGTTTCTTGTCTGTATAGGAAATGACTCCTTCTTGAGAGGTGCATAAAACACTACCTCTCCAGAGAGGAAAGAACAGTTATTGATCTGTTAGAAGAAGAGTTAAAGCTAACTACTGGCTAAACTGAGGTTTTAAAAAAATCCATAAGGCTGAGGGTAAAGGTTTGAATATGAATAGAACCGTAAGGAAGGTTCAGGTACCCCAAATTAAGATCCTTTTCCCATAGAGGCAAAGTTCCAGAATACAGGATTTTGAGCTGCACTCTCCTGGGCCTAGGTGTCCTAATAGTTTAATAGCGGTGACAGAAAGACATAATAGCTATGAAATATAAGAAAATATGGAATAAATAAACATACGGTTTTCCTTCTATTTTCTATATGCGTGTCTCTAAATTTGTGGTAACAACATTGTCTATGTTCGGATTGTATCGGTACATTCTATCTTCATTTTTGTCCTAGACTTCATCTGCTGTTTATGCCAGTTTCTGGGATAGCATTTCACTCCAAACCATGTGTTGCAATCAAGGTAGTGGTCTATTTTCACTATGCCTGGACGCATACTCACTCCTTAGTGCTACCATTCATCAAAGAGTGTTCTTTCACTGAGGTGCATAAACAGTGCAAGTGTCAGTGGTATGGAAAACACACCTTCTGGTAATTAATGTTAACCAGAGATTCCTTATAATGCAGTGGGATAGAAGAAAAGGCTCTCAGTTTTTCATGCCTAGCCTCCCATATCCTCAGAGATGTGGGATATTTGGCCAAGCTTTTGGGGCCCAGCTCTGATGGTCTAACATTTTTTTCTCAATGCTCTTCTTTCTTGTGTAGCTGAAAGTGGAGCATCCTCACTGTTGGTGATTACCTAACAGCAGACTGTAGTTGATCTCTTTTTCTAGATGTAGAAGGGAAGGAGGCAGAGTGAGCACAGGAACTCATCAGTGCTTGTCAGGTTCATGTTAGATTTTTAGGTCCCAAAATATTAGCTCCATTTCATTCTGGACTTTGCCTTACTCGTTTAGGTACTCTTAAATGTCTATTGACAAAAACAGGCATTATATGGCTAAACAAAGAAACATTGAGAGAGCTATGTGAATAGGATTCAGTTAGAATTAAGGCTTAACAGCATAGGTTAACAGAAATAGGAACATTTTAAAAATCGTTGCTTGCATTCAGGTAATGTTGCATTTCGTTGAAGTGTTAGAAAAAAATAGTGCAAAACTACAGTCTAGTATTAATGTTACTGAAAGTTCATGTTTTTCCTCCTCAGGTGCCTAAAATTTGACATCTAATCTGCATCTAATATTGAAATGCAAATGGAATTTAGGGTAAACCATTTTCAAAATTAGTTTCTAATTTAGATGTCTTTGGTTCTGATTAACATTGGGCATCCTAGCAGTGAGCATTCACCACACAGTTAAAACTGATCATAAGTGCAGCTTTCACCTAAAAAAACCTGTTCAAGGAACTGCTCTAATTTAGAAGTTAAAGATAATTTATGTGGATGGTGAAATACTATATATGCATTACTTTTTCCTCTGAGAGTGGTGATATTATTTTAACTGGAAAATTTTTTTAAAGTCCATTATAAAAGGTGATTTTTGACAACTGATGATAATGGGGGATAGTAATGAAAATCAATTGCACATGTTTCTAAGTGTTAACTTTCATTACACCTTGTGAGGATAATCAAATTGCTATTATTCATTGATCCATAGGGACATGCATTTTCCTGCCTGTAACCTCCTCAGGTAGCAGTTCACAGGGGAAACTCTGAGCTCATGCCTATGCTGATGTCGAATATACTTTAGTGCATATGGTGGGGAAGAGCTTCTAAGGGAAAAAGTTTTGTCCAACTCTCTGTTAGTACATTGTCCAGCTAATGTTTAAAAATATATGTTTTCCCAGGGCGGCTTATTTGTTTGGTCAAGTACCATTCTGGCCTGCTGTAGTTTTTATTTTGTTTTATACCATTTGTTTTCTTTCATGACAGATCTTTAACTTGGCTTCAGAGTTGTTTTGGCTTAGTATGGTCCTTGACTTTAACTCCAAGTTTCACATCATAAATCCTATTTTTATCTCCCTGGTGCACTTTGAGATCTGCATAGTTAAATGGGATGAGGAAATTAATGTCAGTGTGAAGTGCTATATTGACCTTTACACTTTCTTTTTTCCTTCTGAAAAACTGTTTTCATCGTGTTATTCATCCGCAGCACCTAGCACAGTAGATTCTCTGTGCCTGATTATTGACCTAAGTGTAATTTCAAAGAATGAGATGTTACGAAATAGGATTTGAAGATACTAAGTCAATGCCTGTAACATCATTATCTAGTAAGAAGCCTGGAGTGTAATGGATTTTCAAGTGACACTGACAGTTTATCACAAGTACTGAAACCTTGGAACAACTTCTGCTCCAACTCATGGATGCTAACAATAACATATTTTGTGAAATATTTAATGGATAGGCAAATTCTGATTGAGATGGGAGTTTTCACTTTGATTCCAAAATGAAAGCAACAGGATTTGGATAAAAGCATTTAGCACTTAAATACTTTTTATATATATATATAAAGAAACTGTGATTTTTAGCTTGAGGAAAAAAAAAGGTAAGAACTGGATTAGTTCTTTCATGACCAAAAGACAGCAAAGTGTAACTCTCTTACTCCAAGTCTATTTATTTAGAAAGAGGGAAATTTGGCCTCAAGCTCTGTTCAATTTGAAAAAGTGGTTGAAATAAATTTTGTCAATCATTGTTGCCTGTGCACTGAGCTGAATATCTTTGTTTCTTTTTGGGTAGACATCCTTCAATTTGCTTTTTCCAAGCTTGGTATTTCCATCCATGCAAAACCTCCTCCATAAGTTTTCTTGCTATGATTAGTGGTCAACATTTTGGAGGAGTTTTTAAAACAAAACAACCCTCCCCAATCCCCTCCTCTCACATATGCATATCCTCTTTTCACATATCCATATCCTCCTCTCCCCCATCACATATCCACAAATACCCCATTTCAAATATTCTCTAGAACTGTTGGATTGCTCCAATATCTATGTTGCATCTTTTTCAGAGAGATTAGTTCTGAAGCAGGTATCATAATCATATGAACATATCCCCTGCAGTGAATGCTTATTGTTGTACGTCTTGGTGTACTATTATGAAGGAAATTGGACATTTAAATATGAAGCATCTTATCAGTCCAAAATTGGTACTAAATTAACAACATGTCATATTGTTGTCATATTTCTCGCTTTCCTTTTTCTTCTCATACATTGTGCATATCTTATATTCTTAACTTGTCTACTTTCACGGAACTCCAGAATTATTATTTTGATTTATGGGTGATAAGAAACCTCTGCACATATCCAAGGAATGACATTTTAATGAAATCTGCTTTCCTTCCTGTGTAATATTTGTTTCATCATTTGGTAATTGTTGTCAAATACCTCTAGCTTATTCATCTAAATTTTAGCAATGGTAGAATATTGTCATGTTTCAATGAAATTCAGGGTTGAAGTTTTAGAAATAGAAGAACAGAGGAACATGTACTAGGCCACATTAACATATATATATTTCAAAAGAGAACATTAACCTTTAAAAATACATACAAAACTATTTTGGTGAAGAAATCTACTTAATTTTGTGGCAGGCTAAAAGGTCTTTTTCACTTAATTGAGTAACAAGTTTGAGAACAATAAGACCTCAGTAAGTACAAATCAGTTTAGTTTCCATTTATCAGAACGGTGATTTTATTCCTACACTAAAGCCAATCTACTTAGTATTTGTTATTAATTCTATTTTCAAGCCCACCAATAGCCACATGACATTAGTGGTGAGAGTGAATAAGCTCTGGAGTGGGGGTTTAACAGGGCTAGGTCTTAGACTTTGTGCCACATTTCTGCAGTTTACCTCAGATTTGGGAGCTCAGAGCACAAGCAAAGCAATCCTCCCAGGGGGAAAAGGAGAGGAGAGGTGATATATCTGCTTTCCTAGATGTATCCTGAATGACTTTGAGGAAGAATGTAGAATTTCCCCATTCTGCTTCTCTAATTCACAGAACAGTAAAAAAGCATGTTACATACTGTTAATGAAGTGCTCAGGTGCAGTTCTGGGGAGAATTGTCAAGTCCCATGATTTCTAAAAAATAAGATACTGAAGAAATGATGACATTGAAAGTACAAAAGAAGAAATTTTTATGATGGGAGTGGTGAGACACTGGAACAAGTTGCCCAGAGAAGTTGTGGATGCCCATCACTGGAAGTGTTCAAGGTCAGGCTGGATGGAGCTTTTAGCAACCTGATCTAGTGAAAGATGTCCCTGTTCACAGCAGGGAGTTTGGAACTGGATGATTTTCAAAGGTCCCTTCCAACCCAAACTATTCTATGATTCTACGCATTAAGGACATCCCCATTCTTAGTAGCTGTGGAAGAAAGAAAAGAATTGAAACACTAAGCTCTTAGTCACTTGCAACAGTAAGCAAGATTTGTTAGGGAAGTTCCAAGTGCATGGAAATTTTTGTTTCTTTTGGTTCATCTCCTTCCTCCGAGTGCCCCCCCCATACTACAAAATTCATTTGGTTTTAATTTAGGGACATAAACTTAGGTTCAAATACATCATAATACATCATAACTCTCAGAATTACTTTCCTCCTTGAAGTTATGGTCATTTGCTTTCTAGAAAGGAATGGCATAATTTGAATCCCAACATGCGTCACTCTGAAATAATGTTGCATGGTAGATTACTCCTATATGCATTTAACAAAGTTGTCACATATCACACATCCTGGAAAAGAGACTATAATGGGAAGGTTGCAGACGGTAGCCTATTAAAACATACTCTTTAGCAAGCCTGGCTAGCCAATGAAACTGAGCCAAGCAATGTGCTCTCAGAGAGATTTTCTAGCTGAGGTTATTTACCTTCAAAAGTACAAGGTAATGAGACAAAGTAGGTTATGCCTGCCTCTTGAAAAGACAGCCACATACAGGTTTTTTTTTTAACTCATATCTGCCCTGGGTAACACGTGCAGTCCCTGGGACAAGTGAATTTATAATAAATGGAACAGCACATTTCACAGTACAGGTGCAGGTATTGCAACATCTGCTTTTTAGGTACCCTGTGCCCAGCAGAACGCAGCCCAGAGCAGTGAGTATATATTCTGCTATGTAACATGTAGGCAGGAATTAGGAGCCTGGGGAAGAGAGGAGTGTATAAAGTAGCCAGGGGGAGATATAGATGTATATTTTTATCAGGTTTTATCATAAGGAAGATTAAGGGGGTTTTGTCCATTCCCTTTTGTTTTAATGAAACATTGAACATGTAGTGATTATTTGCTAGATAAGTATAAATAGTCTTCAATTACCATGAAATTGCTATCCATTTCCTTTCCAAATCTCTGGCAATCTGTCCAATCAATATCGTGCTGACTAATCTCATGTTGGCAGTAGGTGAGAAAACAGCCGTTGAAATAAGAATTATTCTTATTTGTTGAGCACCAAGGTTTGCATTTGAAATTGGACTAACGGTACAGCTGGGTAAAAATTGCTTTTAGTGGGTGATGAAATGAATTTATATGCTTTATCTTTAGCTCCATCAAGCCCTTTGTGCAAAGCTTTAGTTGCAGGTTTTTGATCAGATAAGTTGTGTTTAAGGTTGCTCAAGGTCTGCCCTGAAAATACTTTTCACTGAAATACTGGACTTTGCAAAACGTCCTCAGCTTTCCAGTTGTATTTCCATCTAACTAGGGAGGGAAATTGAGATAATGGAAATGTGACTATACCATGCATAAAAGATTTTTTTTTTTTTTTTTGTCCCCTGATGTATTAAAATAATTTACAAGTAGGTCTGAGTGAAACTTCGAATATACAAGTTGTATGGGCTTGCCAGAGGTAATGTAGCTTTCCAAATTTTAAAGGCTCAGATTAGCTCTGGTCTTTGTGCAGATAGTGACAAGGAAGGATGCAGAAACTTTATTCCTCTGTAATTGTTTGCACTATAAAGCCTACCAATAGTTACCCCCTTCTGCAACTCTGAGATCTTGAATTGTGAAACTTTCTGGTATGTGTGAAAGAAAGAAGGGTCATTACACTGCCCTCTTTCTATGTTACTATGAGAAGGACACTGTAGCATTGCAGAGGTTACAGCACCCTGAAGTCACCAGAAAAATTTGTCAGGTTTTTCCTTGCCTTTTTTTTTTTTTTTCCCCCCGTCCAGGTCTGGGAAATAAGAAATGAGTAAACTTTCCATTGGCCGAGTGGATGAGCTCATGTTTTTCCATTATTTATGTGTTTGTTGTGTCCATCCTCCAATAGGTTCCAAGAGACTTGAGAGTCTGGTCTGAGCAGACATAACTGAACTCTGCCATTTCCCATGTAAATAAAATGTTGAATTATTGCATTAGCATAATATTGAGTTTAGAAAATCCAGTTGAATAGGCTGGTTTATTAGCCCACTCTCAGTGTTGTATTAACAGTGTGTCTCTGACGATAGCAAGAACAAATACACTTCTACCCTAGCTACACACCATTAATAAATTATGTACTTCCTCCTCTTAAATATCCGCTGTTCAACCGTGAAAACGTGCTCTCCTGTACCTCTGTTTTGGCAGGTCCTAAAACCTGTGGTGCTTGGGACACAAGAGCTCTATAATATAGTCCTCAAAAGACCATTTTCAAGTGCTGCATTAAATATCATGGATGCCTCTCTTTGTCAAATACGTTTGCCGGTAGGGAGTAGGAAGTGATTTGAGTTTGAGAGAGGACAAACATTCCCAACCTTTGGATATATATTACCTTGGACTTTTTAAATCGCTCTCTGAAACTCGCTTTCTCACTCAGAAATAACTCATTTTTTTTACTTTGGGGAAAAATGTTCAGAAGAGGCTAAGTGTAAGAAAACTGTGAGCAGAATTTTCTGTCTCTGCTGACTATCTAAAGAAACTCCGTGTGGAAACATAAAGCAAAACATTTCTGTAGCTGGGCAAAATTCCTCGTGGATTTCTGAATGATATACAGTAATCTAATCTGGAGCGTTCTGTAGCCCCTGAAGTTTCCTGAGGTGCATAGCACAGTTGGTCTGTTGTGTTTAATTAAGAATAAACTCAGCTAAGGGGGCTTTTTTCCCCTGGTTTTATTTTGGTTTAGCTACTTTTAATGTGTTTAACTAACTAATACAAGTAAATGTTTATTTGTTTGGCTGGATAAGCTTGTGATGATTTGATTTCTAGTTTTATAACAAAGCTAGGAAATGAACGAGGGGTCGTTTGAAGTTTATTCCTCAGTGAGTAATTCACTAGGAAAATGTTTGATGAGAAAAGAGCTCTACAAGAGAAAATCACCAGAATTTTTACCAAATTGTTCCACAGTGTGATGGCCTCATCCGCTTCTAACCTCCTACCACAATGCACCCTTAGGAGCAAGTCAGTTTACAGAAGTGCAGGAAATGCAGACCTTTCTTCTGCTTGACTCCTAGACACTACTCCAAGATTTATCCTCCAGATAGATTTCTATTTTTTTTTCATTGGTGATAACAAGGATGCTAAATATAATTCACTAAAATGAAATTTTAAAAATTTAGCAGGTAGAGATAACTTGTATTGCAGAGTTTTTAAAAGAATTATCTAAAGCATTTTCTTGTCCACAAATCTACTTCTGAATAAATCTTGGAAAAATTGGGAAGGTATAACTGCCCAAAAGAAATCTAGACAAGTGCTAATATTTTAAAAGATCACCTAAGCGTGTGTAAATGTATATCAATCCAGGCAAATAATGGAAGAGCTTAACTCTTATAAAAAATATTACCTTTTTCCTTTCAAGTTTCCAAATATTGCCCCTCATAAGTTTTTAACAAAAGATTCACCTAGATTCACTTGGCACTTCTGTTAGAAAGTCTCTTTGCAGATGTCTTATTTATTACCATGTGAGTTATTTTTTGGAAATATTTTCTTTTCTACCTGATTGTAGACATTTATAGAGAAGTTAGGCAATATTAGATGCTTTATCTGGTAGAAAGAAATTTTAAACACAAGGCCAGTATGATGAACTTCTAAACTCAGGTTTGATTTTGCTGCTGAAGAGCGTGTTGCGAATGAGTGGTTTAGAGGCTGCTTAAAGAATCACCATCAAAGGTATTAGCAGAAAGTGATTTTAATAGAGACCTATGAAGGTGCGACTTAACAGAGTTTGATGGCAAGGCCCACTCTATTACTACACAAATGAAACATATAAAGAAAAATCATGTTATGTCTAACGGTTTATATCTTAGGGACTGTATGTTTTTAGCAGCACTCTAGGGTTCATTCACAGTTTTAGCAGCACTTAATCATTAACTAATCATTAACAAACTTTAGCAGCATTTAATCATTAATCTAATATTTATGAAGTGTTAGTAGAGCCTACTACAATCTCGACTTAATTACAGATTATGCTTATTATTAGTTCATACACATAGACAGAAATACATATACATATATGTATATATATACAAAAGGTACCTGTTAAAAATTCTCCTCGAGTTCGGTGAAGAAATATTCATGTAAAATGTCTTGGCATTTCTCAACGGGCGAGGGTTGAGCCTCGAGGAGTGAAGAGTTTCAGCCCAGGTCCCGTCAGATGATGGGCCTCCGAATATTGCAGACCCAAGAGGTTGCGAGCTCTTAGAGGCGTCCCACTCAGGGGGAGATACAGGGTGCAACATGCTGCAGTCCCAGAGAGCTCAAGGAGTCTCACTTAGGACCACCGTTTATAGCTTCACAAGATGGTTGGCTTTAGTCATCCATAAATTTCCATGCTGGCCACAGTCCCAGGTGGTAATTACTAAAAAATTCTCAAGGTTTCAGTGTTGTTCCACCTGAACTACAACTCAGATAAGATGACACCTGGGCCAGGTGGTAGGACTACGATCCCAGCCTCAGCTATGCAGAGTTTCTGATATGGTTAAGGAGCGCTCAACCACCAGACTCAGTACACCAAGGCCAAGGTTTCATGGGAATTTCGGCCTGGGCGTGGGGGGAGGCCGGGGAATGCACCACCACAGAGGGTGAAACTCTTTGCCATAGAGGTATATAATACAGGCAAAAAGTTGCCGGTGTCTCAAAATGGGAGTGGACAAATTCGAAGAAGAAAATATTTGTGAGCTATTGGATACTAAGAGGCTATCTGTGGCTGACGAAATCCTTAAGCCGTACCTTAAAAAGGCTTGGAGAATATCACCGTTCTTATACTCTTCTGTTTGCTGCTGATCACTTCAGAGACAGTGGATAGCACAGTAGGAAAAGCTTTTATCTAACCTGACTATTCTTACATAGATCACTTTGTGAGCTGTAATACAAGACAATTCATTCAGCACACCTATTGTAAATTGGATCCAGAGTGCTTAGAATTCATGACCAAAAGCCACTGCTTCTTTAGGTTAAGAGGTGTTCTTGGAGCATCAAGTTCTGCATTGTTAGTTTGTATTGTCTTATGAGATTCAAAAATTGCTTTGAAAAATTGGTTTCTGGATGGTTAGGTTTTCTTATGACCCCCATTTTGACTTCTAACCCTCAGATAAACAGTGTTGGGAGAACAAGAGTTAGCCCATTCAGAGCTGTCTGTGCCTATCAGGTATATATTCAGTAACATTAAAATGAAGAAATAATACTTTCTGCGCAGGCTTTCTGATGAAAAGCTGAACATCTCAAAAGGTGAAATTGCCAGCAAATACAAAGTCATTTCTGCTCAAAGTGTTTGCTGGGCAAAAAAAAAGAAATCCCAGGAAAGTCACTGATGTGTCTAAATGTTTTAGGGAATGCAAGCTTTGAGGGTCTTTTTTTGAAAAAATGAGACCTTTTTCCCTTCAGCTTGTGAGTCTTGTGAAACATTCTTACTGTGTTTGAGATGCAGTAGAATTAATGACTCGATCTTAGATTTACTATGATTTGTTTCCTGTCATGAGCTGCTAAAAGTAAGAAATGCAAAAATCTCATAGTAACTAACACATTTATAAATGCAAGGGCACGTCCAGGAGATTTTTATTTGCAGACTAAAATCCCAGAATTTATAGAGTCTGTCTTAGTTACTTTTGTGAAGAGGGAGAAAAAAACCCAGTGAACTCTATTAAAAAGATTGATGCATGGCTGCGAGAGCTCTTGACAATTGAGATTTCTCTCTGAAGTGTTGTTTAACATATGTATAGCAAAAGAAATGCAGGGGAAGGAAGCAAATTTTCTTACCAATTTTTGAAGTACTTTGAATCTAGCAAAATAACGAAGTGATTGAAACACAAATTCTGTGTAGCCAAGAAAGCAAAACATTCACATTTCACAAAGCTAGAATTCATGCCAGGAAACAAAAGCAAAAATATTTCCTAGGTATTTGAGCTATAGGTAGGCTATATGGCTATGATAGTTGGGTCTGGTCAAACTACTCTGGTCACTTCTCTTGTTGAGTCACTGGCTGGGACAAGACAGTCAAAGCTGATAGTTTACATTTCCTGTGACCTGCATGCTCCAGTAAATGTCCTTTTGAAGAAGAAGTCCTCCTTCTCTTCCTTAAGCTGAAAGTACCTTACTGGATGAGACTGATGATCATTGTCCTGTGGACTCTCTCTAATATTGCTTTGTACATTGGAATCGGTTTAATGCCTGAAAAAGCTTTGCAATATGTAACATACTCACTGTTGATTTAAATTTTATATAACACAAGCTGCTTAGGTCAAAGCAGTCATTTCTGAACACTGTTGTGACATGATACTACCTGGTAAGTTATTCCTCTTCCTCTTAGATATTTACACCTTTCAGGTAGGCTGTTATTTTATTCTTCCTTTGCTGTCACTTAGCTGGATCTTGAGTACTTCGTTCTCTTACATACATTAACATTCCTGATAATGTTAGTGAAAGCTTGAGGTCCTCAGCAGCACAACAGAACAAGCTCATGGTTAATTTTTCTGTGTAAATTAATCCTCTCTGGTCTCTGGTAATTTCATTCGTGTCTTTAAGTATCAACAGTTTACCATTAACTTTCAGGCAAAGGGGTGCCTAAGCCTGAATTTTGTTCCAGTTACACATCACTTCTGATTCTATTTTCTATGGCAGGAGCAAGAAGCCAAAACCTTTACATTTATGGACATGTGTTTCCTTATTTTTTTAATTTGTATTTGATAGTATCTAGTCTGTCTCTTATTATATGTATATTTTTGAGTTCTACTTACAGTTTCAAACTCTCCATTATCCAGATGATTTTAACTTAAGATGCATTTGAGGGGACTAAAAGTTGTGCGTTTGGGGTTATAAGATAGAAAAGGGACTTGGTTCAAACCATTTTCATTATTAGTTCTTTTTTCTTTTTTGTTCTCTCTCTTAATTATTATTGCAGAACCTCCTAGCTTTTAGAATGTGTTTCTCAGCAGCACTAAATCACAGCTTTACAGTCCAAAACAGAGCAGCTTTAACAGGCTGTGTTTATATTCGTTAAAGTATTTATTGCTCTGCTTTATTTGCTTAAAATGCTGTGACTTAAAATAATACTTATCTTAGTTGTGTACTTCAGAATTTCAGTTCAGCTATCAAGTCACTTTTTACACCTTGTACGGAAGTGCAATGTGAGTCTCATCGCATTATGAACAGTAGCTATGTTAGAAAACATTGGGAATATTTTCAGTTAGAATTGTCAGTTAAACATTTAGGCCCCCAAAGACCACTACCTCTTCTTGTGTAGAAATAATGTCTTACAGGTGGACCAATGTTCTCCAAAGTTCTATAACGGTGTTGGAAATATTCTTGAAGACGACACCACAAACCCCTGTAATAATATTGATACTAGTCACTTCCTGATGGGTTATGCAGCAAGCGGATGATAAAACATTGTAATACCTCAGCTTAATAGTTGTTGCCTGTATAGCTCTGGGTTTTGCTGTGCAGGGTGGGTTGGTTAGTTGCTTTGTGTCAATACGGGTTAGCCAGCTGCATCTCCAACCTATCTCCTACCTGCCAGCTAATTTATGATCCATCCAGGAAGGCAGAGATGCCATTGACTAGATCTCTGTATGTTAGACTGATGTTGGTCTTGATTTCATCACTTAACAAAGTGGGTAGCCACCATGTCAGAATATTTTCTTTCAAATTGTCATTATTTGCTTCAGCACAGCAGTTTGCTTGGCTTTGGAGGAGGTAGTTTGACACACACCTTTATTTTGTAATGTTTTGTTCAGC